>NW_020171368.1:0-259993 GCF_001481775.2 Trichoderma gamsii | reverse complement strand
CCAGGATTGCAAAGCTCGGGTCTTCGTCCGCTGTCCCCGTCAAGCAAAGATCACGTCAAAGGCTCGGGGGAAAGGGTTCAAGACGGAGGCAGCCAACGGCAATTATAGCAACGGCAATTATACCCAGTGCCTTCTTTGGCTTGGCGTTTTCCCATTCCAAAGCGGAATTTAACATTGGAAACATTTTCAGTATGGAGGGGCAATTGCCGCCAATCACTACAGCGTAGATCCACTAACCCGTATGGTCAGTCTACGTCCAGACACCGAAGACAGGCGGTTATCGATACATTTCTCAGCCTTCCGACGGATTTTCCTGTTGGCCTTGCTTACTCATGAAGCAACCCAGGCGGACAGAGTTATCACTGAAAAGGGCACGTGATATAAACGGTGACTCGTCTACAAAGCAGCATTGTGAAGCGACCTCTCTCTTAACGGCGTCTATTGTCTCGTTTGTTTCAACAAGCCAAGTACAGTCTCGTCTTGTGGTGACAAGAGACACAGGAATAATTTTGGTTTAGCTTGTCAAACAGAGTGAGTGTCCCAAGCAATGTAGGAGTGCCAACAAAGACAACATACTCAGAATAACGTCAATTAAACATGTTGCTGATAGCTTTAATACTGCTATTATTATCACCATTACCTCCGTTTCTGGTAAATTTTCTCTCCGCACTGCCTATTACTATGGCGGCTTACCAGAAGATTTCCAATCACATGGTGGCAGCTTCGAAACGACGATTTACATTCAGGCTCAATACTATGCGATCCAAGCCTCCTCTAGGCCCGGAAACACACTTCACGGGCCCGCTCAACCCCCCGAGCAGAGTCCAGGGTGCCACCATTCTCAGGAACAGGTATAGATCTAATTCATAGCGAGATTATCATGGGCTGCGAAGGAGATTCTCAAACCTCGTGTCCCGAAATGGCCCTCTAGGGCTCCATCAATCCGCTTTCTACGCTAAGAATTGCGGCCACCCCTTTTTAGGCTGGCCGACTCGGGGTCCTCACAAGCCACGCATTTGCTCAGAACGCTGAAGGCCGTGCTGCAAGACTCGACGACAACTCGGGGAGGCTCGAAAGCTGCTACCCTATCGGGCTATAGCTACGTCCATGAATAGGGATCATCGCAGCTGCAGCCTCTCAATAATAGTACTGGTGTTGCTGCCGCTGCACTATAGTGTGAGATTTTAACTGTTATCCGAGCAAATTTTACTCTACCTATCAACGGCCGTATCGTGGAGCATTTACAAAGTACAAACACTGAACTGTCTTCATCGACAAGTTCTGCAGGTTAGGTGAAATGGCCAATCATGAAGCTGCATCAGCCGATTTCTTTTTTTAGGAACAAAATCGCAGCTATAGGCATTTGTCGCTTTGATTGGCTTCATGGCGTGTGAGGCATAGAGCTTGGCCCGATACTGCTCTTGCAGCAAATGCTGGTTTGCTGCTGGGTTGTCTTCCAAGTGGGAGCTTGCTCATGCAAAGCACAGCAACGGCATTGGCGGTTGCAATATGGAGCACATGGTGGCCCACATAATGTCATCTCCACTCGAAATGCTACTCCGGACTTACACCCTTCACAAGAGAATTATCGACAGAGAACTGCGCCGTCTAGTCCTAAATCGAAGATGAGGCCCGATGAGATGGCGATACGACGAGTCAGACAGCAGTCAGGCAGTGCAAATTGAACTTGGCTACAGGGTACGGCTGGCTAGCTGGTACCTTTGCATGCACTTTGAGTATGAAGGTGCGTCATGACAAGGTTGTACAAGCACTCGAAGTGTTATGCGGTATAGGAAACAATCCCGAACTGCTGGGTGACATAATTAACCACTGCCTAGAAGGGGCATTATGCGATGTGACAAAGGGGGAAAAGCCCGTGGTGCATCCGTTCTTGCTGCGACTTACACAGCCTTATTTCACTCTGCATGAAACGCCACAACAGAACACACTGCCCAATACTCTTGCACACATCCTGCTATTAGTTGAAGGCGGTTGAATCTGGTTTATGCTGCCATAAGAAAACACCGCTACTAGAGACAGGCCACCTCCTTTAGAAAAAAGAGGACCACTGAGACCTCAGAAAGCGCCGAGGCTCTACAATGCCGAGGCTTGTGAGCGTCTCAAATGACGTCGGTTTTTGGTACTCAATGAAGCTTATGCGCTGATCTCTCGTCTTTCGCTGAGTGTAGCATCGTCGCACAGGTAAAATTCCGTAAGTGCGGAACAGCAACACACGCTTCACTTTGAGAATCTGAAGGATTGCTAACTGAGGCTAGCAAAAGCTTCCAATGTTCCTGTCGCCAAGACAAGCGGGCCGAAAGAAAGCTGACAAACGAGGGCAAAGCCACAATCGCACACATAACAGCTGGAGAAAAAACAATAACACAAAAGAAAAAAAAAAGATTCACTAAGAAAAGAAGAAAGAAACACAAAAATAAGGCTGACAGTATTACTCCGTAGCTCAAAGTCAAAAGAAAAGAGGAGCACTGCAACGTTTCATAGCTCGCCACCGAGACCTACTTGCATTTGGCCTCGATCTCGGCATCCTTTACAGCGACACGTGTGCACTAACGGGCAAAGTGGTGTCCAATGAGCGAGTGTCCGTCGCCTTGTTGCTAAAGATATCATTCTGCATATGCCTGGCCTGCCCACTTACAAATCGGTACGATGGAGAAATGGCTGCAGCGTCACAAACTCTCGCTGCTTCCTTAAGCCGATATCCGGACGCATCTGGACCAGCGACTTGATGCAGATGCTACTGTGCGCTAGAGATCTCTATGCCTAGCACCTACAAGTAGTATGATGACCCGTGTGGATCGAGGGCATAGATACCTTAGGGATAGATGCCTTCGAGTTTGAGTCCGCCACTCGCCGTCTACGCAGTCAGGTACCGGTACTTGAATTCTACGCTTTATGGTCGATCTGACCTTGCGACATTTCTAGTTTTCCCCAAGCAAGGTTATTGATCTCCGGAGCGACCAAGAGTGCTACGACGACTGCAGAGCGCACATGAAATGCACGTACGCCTGTGCTCCGGCTGTCCTACGTGTCTCTTCCCCCACGAGAAGGATATCATGTACTCGAAAAGAAGTCGACAACGTTTTCAGAGAAAGGAACAATCGACGCTGAGATTTGAGGTTCTGCTGCCGCCTGACAGTGGTACTGTACCCTATGACAAGACAAGGATGGGTAATTACGTACTTGGGCGATAGCCGAGGGCATGGGATTCTGGACCGCCGTAGCTAGATCCCGTCTCCCCTCCCCCATTATATTGCTTGGGCGATGCGGTCATTATCTCACGACTGGCGGGACAACACGTATTGGATCCATTTTGGGGTATCCTACCAAGAGATCAAGAGGTGCCTCAGCTCGCTTGGCGACGGTGCACCACATGAAGCGGTGAGAAAGGAAGCTCACGCAAGCCACAAGGGACGGCAAAACTATACTCGCACAACGTTTTTCGATAGTTTGGTTTCTAGGAGGCCGTGTACCACTTACTGGTTGCCGATGCTGGTTGGCTCATCCTCTCATCCTACCCTGCAGACTTGAAGAATCGAGTGCATGGTGGTCTACATGCGCATGCACAGTGATCTGTGTGATGCGACGCCCAAGCGTGGAATGTCAGCGCGTCAGCATCCTCTTTTCCCATGCTTCTTGCCTTATTGACTGCTGGTGGCATCACCACTGCCATTATCACTACTGGATAGCAGTACCAATAGCGCCATTGCCTCTACGAAAGTCAACGAGCCTGGAGGGCTGGTGCGGGTGTGTAACTGGTGGCCAACAAAATCGATCGCTGCTCTTTTTCATAGGCATGCAGCTCCTCCGACATGCATGCGCCTACAAGATGACGGAAGTCCGCCCACGCACCCTTTCAACACACCACTAATGGAATCTGGGGGGTGGGGGAGAACTTCTGAGAAGCTGGACCCCTCAAATGGCACAAAGCAACCGGTGATCACAGCTGCAGACGGTCCGATAGCTCATGTCTGGCGCTGTCGTGTGGCCCGGTTGTTGCAGCAAACCCTCATCACAAGAGACACTGTGTATGACCACAGCCTCAGCATGTTCATTTTGAAGCCTCCGGGTGGCCTAGCACGGATGGAGCGATAGTCTGACATGCTGCACAGAGCCCCGAACGAGCCGCCTGCCGCCCCTGTGGCCCTGCCGTGGAATTAATGCGAACTACACTCTGCAAGACAGGCTGAGTTGTCTGTTCCTGGCGGGCGAGCCTGAGGATCGTCTGTGATCGGCACAAAGTTTGGTTGACAAAGCGGCCAGAATGGGCAGGCAGCTCAGCCCGCTCTTCGTCCCCTGGCGGAATCTCAGCTAATCATCGCCATACCCACAGAGAAGGGCGACGAGGGGCCGTGAACAAAAGTAGTACCTACTAAATGGCAAAGCTCAAAATACTAACCTGGTATTGCGGGAGCTTCAGGCGGGGAAGAAGCATCCACTCTTAATCCCGATGCGCTTGTATAGAATGACGAAAGGCCTCTCCAGGCGAGCAAATTGGACCATCCTCCCTTGCCTCCGCCTCTCTCCTCGTCCTGCACGTTCTGTTGCTGCTGCGGCGTATGAGTGGCCGAGCGGCGAGCTTCGACAAAACCTTCGGTGGTGTACCTAAATATAGAATAACCCTAACGCGGTACTAACGCAGCGATGGTGTGGTACTACGGGGATGGGGCCGTCAAGTACTCATACCTTTCTTTTCTTTTGCTTCTTTTCGTTTGGATCTGGTGATGTGACAAGCACTGCCGCTACCGCTACTACTACTCATTGAGGGAAGGCGAGACATGTTAGGGAGCTGTTGGGCCGACGATGCTATCCCTTATTACATGCTATCCCTTACACGACGAGCAGAGCTAGGGACGGACGGTGTACAGACTCCGAGGCGAAGAGGCCTATATGAAGTTCTGAGCCTGATATCCACACCCGCGAACTTACTTTCAGCGTCAAACGTGGAAATGGCTTTGGTGGCGGCTACGCAAACAAGTACTATATGATGAAAATCTAGACAGGAACATTCCCTCGTTTGTTGGCCCATCTGAAGGCTAGCGGACAAGCTGCTCAGAGTCTATAGAAATCGCTTATGCACCCCGATTGACTATATGGGCTAGATTCCTGAACATGTCCTCGGTCTAGGCAACGCTAGCATCGTCATCGGCATGGATATCCCTGGGGCTTGTTATCGCAATGCCACCATCATGGCTCTGAAAACATTGTGTGGAGACATATCGCAAATACCTACCTACTACAAGCAGTACTGCGCAAGTACATAGGTAGTAGGTAGGGAATGGCTTGTATTGGTCGGCTTATATTCACCTGCTGACGAATAGGCTACCGAAGCTCATCATTTTTCCGACCACCGGCAAGACAATAGAGCCCGCCATTTTGATTTAGGGTCGCCGGCCACCTAGGCTAATGGTTAGCGATCGGATGCGTAGGCTATCTCAATACTTAAGAGTCGAGCTAGCCAATTAAGCCGAGCAAATCAGCAGCGTCTTAGCAGTTGCTGCGAGCAACAAATGTTGATTCCAACGATTTGCTTCGTTCAGCGCACGGAGCGCTCTGCTATCAAACTAGGGCATACTGCCAGGCATGGACCTGTGCACGTACGGAGTGCCCCGTGACGCAGCCTGTCTGATCGGGTACAGAAGGCATATCCAAGTTCAGAGTGCTCGCAATGGATCACATTGACATCCAATGCCGTTGACGATATGGGGCGAAGAGAGTTTCGACCAGCGAGGACTGATTTGCGCGGAGCGCACCCACTATTCGCGCGGTTAGAAAGAGCGAGATCTAGAGCTCTCTCGATTTTAGTGCGTCTGAGCGGATACCCAAGGGGCTTGATCATCCAAGTTTTCTCTATAGTACACGCGATATGAGTGCTAGTCGTCGCTAATGCATGATGGGATAGGCGAAATGTACAGGTATGTTGAATGCAGAAAGATTTGCCCGCAAAACCTACCCGCTAAAAGGTGCAGATGTAAGAGTAATCCGAAATCTGAACCCTTGAGATGCAAATGGGTCACGACAGCTTTCCATATTGATAGTATATCATCGTCTATTTCCCGGTGGGCCCGTCTGGCCAGACTCAGCAGCTTGAGCTCCCTGATTTGCGGGATGACGAGGGTCGGTTGCGTCCCTCTTTCTCTGTGTGGAAAATACCCATGGCGACCACAATCTCGATGTTACGGCTAGTCTTACTATCTACCAATATCACATAATCCTCTGCTCTGGTTGATCCCGATCCCTGGCAAGGTCACCTTGTGACTGCCTGATTAGGCAATACTCATGTCCTGCCCTTCTGAAACATACTGAACAAGCGCTGCTGACAGGGCGACGTCAGGCAGATGGACGCTGTTTCAACACACTTTATACTGTAATACGTTGAATGGCGATTTGAGCTCCAGCCGCTACGTCTCAGAGCATTCACGGGCTTGTACGTGTGGGACACGGTAAGAGTTTAGGGCTTCCGATTTCTCCCCCTTGGCCGTGGCTCCCGTCGGGGGTTGTTAGTCGTGTGATCCGAGACTACTTGTACGTGGATACTGGTTGTGCATTTTGCTAACGAGAACCAGCCAGGTCGTACAGTATTATCTCGCTGCTGGCCAAAATCCAGGCAGCCAGCCGCGCTCTCCGTCAACGCCCTGAAGCGACAGATTCCCGTCCAAGTCAACGATAGGATGCCAGCGCCTGTCTTCTTTCAGCTTGCATCATGCACATGTGGCTGTCTCTCCACGAGCTAAGAATAGCATCGGCATCTGGCAATGGCGCAGCGAATAGGCGCTTGCACTCTAACTGGGGGCGTTTCTGCATCTACCCAACCGCCGCTGCCATGCCATCTCACCACGTTATGCACCCAGAGGGCCGTCACCTGTATTACTGTACATGCGCAGTGCATGGGCCATTGGGGCATGCAGCGGCGAGGACAGGCCACCGGCAGTGATGTGAGTCTATCGATGCGTTCGGCAGTCAGTCCATTAGAGATACAGTGTCACTATTGCGACTACGTACTCTCGTATGGAGCACGCCCGGATTTTACTCTAACGCCCCCCGTTGTACGCATTCTTTGTCGCTTACTCACGGAGCATTGGTAGCAGTACTTGTAATTACAATTTACTAGCACACAGCGGCTTCTTCCCCGGCGGATGACTACCCAGCTGATTTTCGATCAGTGACGTTTGTTTGGACTGGGCTGGAGTAAAGCATCCGCTTTGGATTACAGCTGGGAAGCGAGGCGCAGTTATACGACAAGGAAGAGGGCATGGATATGCTGCCTGTAGCCATGTTTGTGATATGAATGGAACTCTACGGTAACAGGTCATGCCGTACCTAGCAGTGCTGTTTATTATCTAATTAGAGACAGAGAAGTTTATTCTGACTCAATGCTTAAGGAGCCTCTCTTGAAGTGGTAAGAAGACGTTTTAAAAAATAAAAAAAATAAATAAACAAACACACACACACAAAAGCGCAATACCGGGCAAGGGGCATGCATCATATCATCCTTGCACGTTTGCTTACCCATGCTCACAGACCAAGGTTTCTTTTCTTTTCTTTTTCTTGCTCTTTTGAGACAGTAAACGTTAGTAAAAGAGCGGATGCTGCGGTTGGCTCGGAACTTTAGATTTGGCGATGAGCGCGCAGTATCATTTTTTTTTCTTTCCTCCTTCCACGACAAAAGAGCTGCGTAAGCACCAGCAGCTCCACTTGACGGCAACTCAACTCAACTCAAACCTTGAATCCCCCTTTCTCCTGATCCTCCCCTTTCCCTCATAGTTTCTCTCTCTTCTTACGCTGTCCATTTTCTCTTTCTGGAGGTGCTTATCTGGGTCAGTAAGGAGAAGGTGAGAAAGATTTGGAATTTTGCTGACAGAATGAGGGGCGCGGGTAAGGTTTCTTCTCCATTTCATGGACTAGGGAGAGTGAATATGCGAGACATGTGATAGTTTATAGAAAATGGCTTGATCTTTTTCTGCCTATATTCAGCATATTCTTTCTTTGGTGTGTATGTTGTACGTGTGGATGTTGGCTAGGTGCCTAGTGACTTATGCGAGGAAACAGATATGATAGCCCTTTTTGTATGGGCGCAGTCAATGTTTGCTCTGCCGGATGCTGCGGACACTGTACAAACTGGGCTTTATTCTGATTGTAATCTGTTTGCTAGATGCGTGCGTGAGTAATAACACTGTTGATATTGTTTGTTGCTATGGTTGTTTCGCTTACTTTCTTGGTGATGATTGCGAAGTGGGTTAGTGAAAGTGAATATTTTGTATTAAGCTTTGTTAATGCTGTGGAGAGATTGGAAAGGTAGAAAGTTCTGTGCCTGATTAACCTTTAACTAACATTATTAATCGCTACTGTTGTTATTCGAGTGTCTATACGTATGTAGATTTCTCTGTTGATATTGACTGGTTTTGACGAGGAGGGGAAACCGATGAAACTTTATGTGTGAATGCCCATATGACCACCAATATTCCCTTTTCAGACGGTCTCTTTTTACGTTTATACGTCTTGATATCTTGCTCTAACTCACTAGTGTAATTCTTGTTGTAAAAAGACACATAGCTCGCCGGGGGGGGGGGGGAGGAAAGAGAGCATGACTTATTCGCTGCTCAACATATAAACATGAAAGAGGATGAAGGAGACGTCGAATGAATGTAACATGTTGATGATATGGGTAATTACTGCTTCACTTGACATTATCTGATTGAGAATAGAGTCCTCTTTTTGTAGAAAAAATAGGAAGGAAGAAATATTGGCGAATTTTGAAGGCAACATGTTTGGATATGCTTTCTACCTTTTTTTTTTTTTTTTTTTTTTTAAACACGATAATCTCCACGTTGAAAAAAATTTGCTGAAGGATGTCTGTCTCTCTAAGAAGCAGTTATTAGAGATGACACAATTGATTCAAAATGGCATAATAGCCAAACGATACAAAATGGCATAATAGCCAAACGATTCAAAATGGCATAATAGCCAAACGGAAAGTCTTGGTACAAACACCCTCATCCAAGACAAATATCTTTATCCTGCTTCCCTGCCTTTCTTCGGGCGTTTGAAACCGGTCTTTCGAACATGGGGAATCTGTACGAAATTTCGTGTCTTTTTTCCTTGGGGAGCTGAGATATTAGCACTTGGGTTTTCTAATGAAGAGATCTAGGTAGATATTAGAGTCTCGTGCAGATACAAGCCGACAGCTGCGCAGTTTCGCACATTCTCGAAAGACAAAAGTCACTTCATCGTTCGTTCTGATGGTAGGCTGGTATTGAAGTCTATCCATCGGCTCGTAAACCCCCAAGACAGTTTTGGAGCTAGGAATTCTCTTCTTCTCTTAGAACACAAAGTGTCTTGCTACTTGATATACTCATGTTCTCCCTATTCTACAACTATAGTTGTCTACTCCAGATATGATACAGAAATGAGAATGCATTCTTGCAACAATACTTCCAACATGACAACTCGCTCAAGTATACATGCAATAACACCATCCCCATCTCTCACATCATTGACTTAAATAAAAGCCACCTTTCTGTATTTTGGTTCTAACTACTAACTACTACTATGGACCGCCGGCAAACGCAAAAGGCAACGCAGCACGGCATATTTTTCAGTTCTCCCCCCACCACTCTGTATATATGCAGAATATGGTTGAGGGTGAAAATAAAAAGAGGGAGATAAAAAAGGGAGTAAAGTATAACAAAAAAAAATCTATCTATAAAAGGTGAATATGGGCTTGGAGCCCCCAAGAAAAGCCCTCCTAAAAAGCTCAAGACACCTGTGTTTCCCGTATTTTCCTCCATGCTTTGGTTTTTTATCTCTTCTTTTAGTATTCTTCTTTTCCATTCATCACATCGTTCCAAAAAAAAAAGGTATCTCATCCGCTTGCGGTACTCCAGAGCACGCGCTTTGTTATTTCTGGTTTTCTTCTTCTTCTTTTGCTAATTGCGCCCTCCATATTTCCGCAAGCTCCAATCGTCATTCAGCCAATCCAACCGTGCGTAGCCCTTTCCTATGGAGCTGCTGGGCAGTAAAAGTATCGCTATGAGTTTCAAACAATATTATATTCTCCTCACTGGGCCTCAGCAACACAAGCGACCTCTGCGTATCAAGTTAGTTCCGTTAGAAAATCGCTTTAAGAGATCATCTCTTCTCCTCTGCATCCAGCGTTAACTTTTCAAATTCCTTCTCCAGCTCAGTTGTTGCTCGTTTTCTGTTCTCATTGCAACCACAATACGCAGACTGGTCACTGCTCTTATATCGAATAGAGAGTCTTCAACGCCTGCTGGTCTTGGGGTTGCAGCTGGGCAATAAAGTTGTCAAACTGTGGGATGATTTGCTTGTAGACGTTCAGAACCTGCATTGAGAGGATTAGTATCACAGCATGTTCAAAGGAATGAATCACAAAAGGGGGATATAGATGAGCCCCGGGATTGTTCTTACATTTCGGAACACGTCGTGTAGCTCTTGCTTGATGGGATTCCGCAAGTTCATGTCTTGGTATCGCGCGATTGCAACAAAAAAGTTCAACAAAACCTTTTCCAGGGCCTGGGGGTTCTGTCCAACAATCAAGGTGAAACCCTTAAATGCTGTTGCCTTTTCCTCTGTTGGATCAACCTCCTGCATCGCAACCAAGAATTCCTCCGCAAACTTTGGTAGTGCGGGCGCCAACTGCTCTGCGTTGCCTAGGCCAAGACGTCCCAGGGCAATGGCAGCATTCTCGGTAAGGCCCTTGGGCACACCGGGATTGGTCATGATCTCTACGAAGCGCTGAAGGAGCTCTGGTAGCCAAGGCTGCATGCCCTTGAGGTGTTGCATGGCAATCTCGCCGGCTGACCAACAGGCATTGTTGACGATGCCAAACCCGCTTTCGATTTCCTCGTCAAGTATACTATCCATGTCCAATTGCCTCAACAATATGGGGATAATGGTGGAGACGTATTGCTGAAGCTCCGGGAAAACATATTTGGCGCAGTCGCCGAGTAAAGCGTAGGCAGATTGTCGCACCTCGTCCGTGGGGTCCTCCATGCAGAAGCTGAGGAGCTCAAAGAAGGGATGCGGTGAGCTCTTGACCAGTTCAATTGACTTTTCGTCTTCGAGCGCTTGGATAATGGCGCTCAGGAGGTCAAGGCTTGTGATGAGGAAATCTTTATCGGGCTGATCCACAGCATCGCTAGTATTCGCGTTGATGCCCTGTTCAAGGTTCGTATGGATGATGTTGATGCATCGTAGGAAGATTGTGGGCGCATAGGGAGTAAAAGATTGGCCAAGAGCTAATGCAACATAGGAAAGACACTCCAAGAGCGGGAAGAGTTCGCGAGACTGGTCAGAGACAACATTGTATCTCTCAATCAGCGCTGGCATCAGCTGGTTTACCAATTCAGGTTTGGCAATGACGGGGCCCAGACGCTCGGCCAGCGTCTGAACACAGTCGTAAAGGATATACATGTTGCGATCCTTGTATTTGCCAAAGCACAGAACAAACTGCTGGACAATGGGGCCGCAGTACGGCTCCAGCCTCTTGCCGGCCTTCTCCTCCAGGTTCGCGAATGCCGAGGCACCTGCCTCCTGGACCTTCTTGTTCTTATCCAGCATCTTGCGCAGGATACCATCCATCATTGGCAGGAAAAACTGCTCTCGTTGAGACTGTTCAGAGAGATTAGCCGCCCAAGATGAGTACCGTCCTAGAGCCCAGCAGGTGATTTGTCTGACAACCGGCTCCTGATCTTCAAGCAGAGAAATCAAATACGGTACCAGCTCAGGGAGGTGAGGAGTAACGGTATCCATGCAGCCGTCGGCTACAGCACCAAGAGCCAGGACGGCGGCCTCTCGGTAGGGCCACTCATCGTGCTTGAGATTTTGGGAGAGGTATGGGAAAATAGCTTCGAACACAGGCCCGCCAAAGTCGCGGGCGAAGACGTCCAGTGCCGCTGCTGAGCACTTTCTGACAGTCCATTTCTCGTCGGGATTCGCATCATCCCCATCGTCAAAATCGTCAACCTCGCCTTCCTCCACCCCCTCATCCATGCGCGCAAGCTTCTCGTAGGCACCGCCGCCATTCTGGTTAGGGTCGGCTGAAGGGTTTCCCTCGCCGTTTGCATTTCTTGCTGAAGCTTTCTTGGCGAATGCCGGCCGGATGTCTTCCTCCCGATCTTCTTCATCTTCGTCATCTGAAAGACCACCGAGAAGAGCGATATCCTCCCCGCTGTATACCATGCACTGAAGTAAGACGGGGATAATTTTGTTGAGGTACGGCTGCAGGGAGCCCCAGAGTTCATCGTGTTCACCGACGGCCAGCCAAAATTCCGCAGCTTCGCAGGCTAGGTCTTCATCGTCGCTCTTCTGCTGGTTGATAATGTAGTCTACCAGTCCGGTAATATGAGGCTGTAGCTTGTCGGGCCGGGTCTCAACCAGGTGAACAAAGGCTCGACACACTTGCCGGCGGACATCGGTGTTCTCATCTCCTGACAAGATAAAGAGGTGCTGGAGCAGGTCATCGACACTGTTCATCATGGCCTGTGATGATCTCGGTGTGAAGACGTTGATTGCGGTCAGCGCTCCGGCGCGAACCTTGGGAAGGGGGTTCTTGGTTGCAGCAATCAGCTTAGGAAGGACATAGTTCAGCGGCCGTTGGCCGTTGATCTCCTTGGTAAGAAGTTTGAAGTTGTCTTCACAGATTTTGGACATGGCAGACATTGCACCCTCTTGAGCTTCGTTGGAAGATTGGCCATTTTCGTTGGAAATCAAGTCGAGAAGCTGAGGAAGCAGCTCTGGCCACGCCAGCAAGCCGCCCTTTCTAATCATCTCAGTGGCAATGTTTCCGGCAAAGTTTCGAATCTGCGAATTCTTATCCTGCAAGCACATGGGGACGGCGAGCTTGATGAGCTGTAGGCTGGACTCAGGGATCGTCTTCCATTCTGTCTTGACATTGTTCTTCAGCATGATACCAGCGGCTGATCGAACGAGATGATAGTCTTGCTCGCTGCACTGCAGGCCCTCGGGGACCTGGGGGCTGGAGAGAATGTATGCTAGATAGTTGTTAATGTCAGGCGAGGCTTTAGCTTGTTGAAGCATCTGAATCCCCCAACACCCCAGTCAGTATCGAATCCCGTGACACAAACAAACGAGTTTCTTCTAGATCTCAACTGACCTGCTCAGCCTGCTTCTGGGCAGTCTTGTCGAAGCCGCTGAGGGAGTCTTTGAGACATGCCGCAAGCTGGCTCAACGACTCCGGGGCCGGTTGCCACGACATGATGGACAGAGTATTGGCAGCTGTTGCTGCGCGAGAGGAGCAATGCGATGCGCGAAAGGGGGCGTTTCCTAGTCGAGATGTTCTAGGACATGAAGCGGTGGCTAGAGAGACATTCAGCGAGAGGTCAGCATACTCGAAGCCAGCAACCGGCACATGTACAGTGTAGCAAAGCGGCGACAGGGCGTACGGGAGCAGGGAACCGGCACAATTGGCCCTTGAGTCGGACTGGAGGTGAAGGCGAGGTTGGCAACAGCGCAGCCGCGGGGATTCTTACCAGAGGCGGGTCTGGGGGTCGCAGAGCCAGGCGCTCAGGAGTAGCCGAAGCTCGATTGTTTGCAGCACGCAAACGCAGCAGGATCTCGGCGATGTCGAGAGCGAGACGATGCGCCAAACCTTGTGCGCCCTCAGGTGGTCTGGTTTGGCGGGGAGCAAGCCCACCTCATTCTGGCGGCCAAATTTCTGTTAGCGGGGTGCGATAACGATAACCCGTGACGCGGACTGGCAATGGCGAAAAAAACGGAGACGTAGGAAAAATTCGTCTACAGTACGGAAATAATGCTGGGACAAATCAGCTGACTATCAACTGCGACAATGCATATGGCGAGGAGCTACAAGTGGTATTCTTGTTCTTACTGTATCACCCCGTGCAAGTAGTATTTTGACGTGCGGTTCAGCCACCGAAAATTGGTGAGAGACTGGTGCTGCTTTGTGTGTGCCTTTAACATGCGGAGAGTCAGACGAATCAAGCACGCGAAACGTGAGACTGAGGTGCCTGTAACAGCCGTATGGAGGACTCAACGAACTCGATGTGCACACCGCAAATTCCATGCATTGAATTAATGAATCCAATCAATTGCACAACGCTTAATGTTCGCTCTGTTATGAGGTATGCTGCTGGAGCAAGCGCTGGGATCAAATGGATAATGAAGCTTCATGTAGCATGTACATGCGTACATGAGCCAGAGTCAATCAAAGAGCTGCCCTTTGTAGATCAACGTTGTGATTCTTCAAGGCCGCTGCAGATTAGACTCAAGTGCCTGCTCTCTCATAACTCATAAACAAGGCCGAAATGATGTGCTGTAGCCTTGAAGCTCGTCCATGTGCGCTGGTCCCTAGCTTCTAAGTTTTTCTGGAATCTCTCTTAATTGAACCTCTAGCAAAAGACTGGATATTATAGGGTAAGACCTCGCTGTAAATTGGAGTTCTCTCTGGTGATGGACCGAGCATGCTTTCCATCCTGTACAGATGCGCAAGCACATTGGCGCTGCATTACAAATCTTTGCTCTGCCGGATTGCCACCTTGAATTATTTATAAATATCTATTCATCCCTTTAGAAATTGTGGTTAACTGGGCGACGCCGTCTTGGGGAGGTTGCTTATGATAGCTTCGGCCACGCCCTTGAAGGCTTCCATTTCCTCCTCGACTGTGCCGCCCATGCCTGTGCTCTCTAGGCTGATGGAATTCGTGACATATACGGGGAGCTGGGTCTTTCGGGCAACTAATTTGGCAACCCGTGTAGTAAACTCAAGAGATGACTCGGCGGAGAAGAGTGTTGTGGCGATTGCCTGCTGAGGATTGAATCTCTGTCCTTGGAGTCAACAATCGCCAGCCATAAAATAGAAATGCAGAGCCACAGAGATTCGGGACTTACGTCGGGCAGTGCGTAGACAAATGATCCCATCGGTCTGGGAGCACCAAGCTCTTCTTGAGATGCGGTGGTGAGAGATAGCACAAGTGCTTTGGCCTGAGTTGCCAAGCGGATGAAAATGCGAGTATCCAAGGACCGCGGGAGCGGAATAGAAACTTGCACCACTTCGTTCTGGCCGGTAGCCATGGTAAATAAGCTATGTATGATTTATATTGGAGATATCATTAAGTGGGATTGAAAGACGACGCCTTATCTCAACTATCTGAATGGCTGTTGTGAGACGCCAAAATCACATGATTCCGTTTTGGTGAGAGATCTCGCTGCTAGGCTAGCGCTGCTCGAAAAACATATTCCCCCACTAATAAGCAGCTCTTTACAAATTCAAAGGGATCCAGAAAAACGCCCGATTGCGGCGATCCGGAAAAAATAAAGACAGAAACTCTGTTCACCAGATCGTTTTACGCCTCTCTTCGACGCTTTCCTCACTTTTCCACCGGCCATGCTTGGGGAATATCGTCGTTGAGCCAGGCTGAGAGAGATGGATCACGATGGCGGAGCCACGCTGGAGGTGGATGATAAGAGCGCATGGGCCAGTGTAGATGGCGGCATGGACGATCCTGAAGAGATTCGGGTCATCTTCTGTGCCTTGGATTCGTTTGCGTAAGTGGATTTAGTTTTTAGCTGTCTTGTGCTTGCTCTGCTATTTGGCAGCTTGAACGGCGGAGATCTTGTTCCATGGCTATGGTTGTATGTTTATCATGAGCTGTTTCACATACGACACTCACTCATCATACTCAGCTTCCCCGCAGTCTTCCAGACTGCCTGTCGCGAAATCTCCAGCAGCTCCAGCTACAAACATCGTCTTCCTCATACTGCGGGAGTCACAGGAGTTCTATCCACATGTATTCAGTCTCAATGACGCTTTATAGCTGCTGCGGATGGATATCCTGTGCTTCCTGCAGTGCGAGGATGACGATGTCTCTAGCTGAAGCAGCCGGAGTTTTTTTCGCGACAGGCAGTAATCTTAACGCTGTATATCGCCTGATTTAGGACAAAGACCTCCGGCTAACAACGTTCTCCAGCCAATATGCCAAAGTTGCCCACTTCAACGTCACTCATCTTCGCCGCCGGTCCTTCTATGCCCTCCCTCAGGCTCACTGGAAGCTACTCGCAGCGCCTCCCTTCAACTTCCTCGACACTCTGGAGAAAGTCGATGATGCTATCGACAGCAATGCCGACCTGGCTCGGTCCATTCTGAAATCGGGACTGGCTTCGTTTAATGCTCTTCCTCCCAACTTCTCAGAGTCGGATCAACCTGTCATGCCGCATGAGTGGGCTGGAATAGCCAAACATGCCGACATTGACAAGGCAAGGAGCACTCTTCGCCAATTTTACCGGGACTGGTCCGCAGCTGGTGCGGAGGAAAGGGCAGTATCATACGGACCTGTGATGAAAGCCCTTGATCAAGAGAGGGCCAAGACGTCGCAAGACAGCCGTTTGAAAGTGCTTGTCCCCGGAGCGGGTCTAGGAAGACTAGTCTTTGAACTATGTCGAGACGGCTATGACACCGAAGGAAATGAAATATCCTATCACCAGCTACTAGCGTCATCGTATATTCTCAATGAGTGCCACAGCGCTGGACAGCACACCCTCTACCCTTGGATCCACACATTTTCCAATCACACAAGCCGAGAGAATCACCTGCGAAGCTACCCCGTGCCAGACATTCACCCTGGCACCACCCTGCTCGACGCTTCCAACATTGGCTCCATGTCTATGTGTGCCGCAGACTTCCTTTGCCTCTACGGCGATGATGAACACGAAGAATCCTACGATGCCGTCGCCAGTGTGTTTTTCCTCGACACGGCACCCAATCTCATTCGATACCTCGAGGTCATCTACCACTGCCTTCGCCCAGGCGGCGTCCTCATCAACGTTGGTCCCTTACTGTGGCACTTTGAAAACGACGCGCCAGGCAATCATGGCCACGATGATGACGGTGACGGCGAACATGACCTTAACAACTCATCTGGCATTGCCGACCCTGGGAGCTTTGAGTTGACCAACGATGAGGTCATGGCGCTGGTGGAGAAGTTGGGATTTGTAGTAGAGACGATGGAGACGGGCGTCAGGGCGCCGTACATTCAAGACATGGATAGCATGTTGCATATGGTATATAATGCGACGACCTGGGTAGCTCGCAAGCCGCTGGTGAAGAACGAAACTAGAGAAACGACGGTATGACATATGATGAAATAATAGAGAAGAGCGACTGAAGGAACACTTGTGATTGTACTGTATGAAGCGTACACATGTGTAAATGCATATAATGCAAGCAGGGAACAGATTGACACTATATCTACTTGGCTTAATGCAATATTCGTAAGGCCGTGGTAATGACCATCCTATCATACAGAATTTCTCGACCTCCAGTGATGCTGAATCGTAACAAGATAACAAAAAGGGCAAAAGTGAAACTACAACTTCGACTGCTCCTCGACGAGCAACTCCCCACGAGACCACAACGCACCGCCATCAATCGCAATCGCCTCACCATTCACATGCGATCCAGCACGACTCGTCAAATACACCACAATGCCCGCAATATCCTCCGGCCGGCCCAGTCTGCGCATGGGATTCGCCTGTGCAATCTTATCCGCGCCGCCAGACATGGCCAGCAGGCCATTTGCCATCTTGCTCGGGAAGAAGCCCGGGCAGATGGAGTTGACCGTGATGCCGCGCGGGCCCAACTCCAGCGCGAGATTGCGGCCTAGGTGCAAAACTGCCGCCTTGGAGGCAGAGCTGCAGTAATTTGTCAGTATATGTATGCGGCGCTGTGCTGTGTATATGACTTACTAGCCATACGTGCCCTGCTTGCCGAGCGTGCCCACGCCCAGGCCCGCGACACTCGCCGTGATGAGCACGCGGCTCGGGTCGTCCAGCGAGGCGTGTTTCTGCAGCAGCGGCGTGAAGACGCGCACCGTGTTGAAGACGCCGCGGACGTTGAGGTCCATGACCTTGGCAAACGCCTGGTCCGGGTGCGTGTCAAACGCCTCGCCCCAGGTGGCGCCCGCGTTGGCGAAGAGGATGTCGACGCGGTCCGTGTGCTTGCTCACCGCGGCCAGCAGCGCGTTGACGCCGTCCATGGTGGACGAGTCGGCCGGCACGGAGATTGCCTCGGCGCCGGGGCTGCGGCCGGGCAGGGCATTGAGCACCTTGCAGGCCTCTTCGCAGGCGGCGGCCTTGCGGGATGAGATGAAGACTTTGGAGCAGCCAGCTTGGATGAAGCTGGATATATATATATATATGTAAGTAAGTGCTGCTGAAGTTGACACGGAGAGCATGGAAACTCACGCCGAGGCTGCGTGCAGGCCGAGGCCGCGAGAACCGCCGGTTACGACGGCGACCTTGCCCTTGAGCGAGAAGAGCGAATGGAAGTCTTTGAGGTCGGCCTCGACAGCGGCAGACATTGTGGTGAGTTGTTGATATTCCTTGTTTTCTTTTCTTAAAGGGGAGATACAAATATACAAAGAAAGCCGTAATAGCTGATCAATTAGGTAGGTACCTAGGCAGTATAAACAGCTGAATATATGTTTTAAAAATCCAAAAGAAGAAAGGGAATATTCACACGAAAGAGAAAAAAAGTAAGAAGGAGAAAAGATGAGAGAAAGCGGTGGCCTTTATCACTTTACCTCATACAGCTAAAACAAGCCAGAGAATCAAAATCTCTCCCGCATTTTCAGGCCCTTCCCCAAGATCCTCGGTGTAGTTGGGGCCAACAAAGTGGACACTAATTAAGAACCAGGGGTCTTGCGCAGGTACCTTCATCACCCATTTCTGGCGGGCGAGGTACTTTCGGAGATGATTGAAACTGCGGGGAGATGCCGAGGCAAAAAAATAACTTGATCGGGCTTTTTTTCTTTTTTAACCGCTAGCAGCATCATTGTCTATATACGGCATTTAGTGTATGGGGTAATTCAGATCTGCCAAAACTGCCAAGTATGGCGCTATGATTTATCGATGGCGGTGATGCTTTATGCTCATAGGTCGATGGGTTAGAAATAGGCAAGGAGTGCACGCGTAGTGTAAAGTATAATGGCACTTTTTACACCGCAAGATTGCCGTGTCAGCTTCTTAAGCCAACGGGTGCTTGAGGGTGAGATACGATGGGGTAAGGATTCAACTCCTAACACTACAAGGCCGTTAATTTGCCATTCCGAAGCTACTGGTAGTCATTCATTACTCTTCACTTATACAGCTACCTGCTGGTTATCCTTCACGCATAGCATCCCATGCGTTTCTTCTGCCTTGCCGTCTTCTGTCTTCCGTTTCATATAGTGGGCGCCCGTTTTTTATAATGAATCTAGAGTCATATGCATATATATGGTGGTGGTTTGGTATCTTAAAGCCCCGTAGACGTCAAATCATGCTCAATCAATCTCCCTCTCAAAACTCAATAGCAACATTAGGCCCTCGCCTCACGGGTACAAGCTCGACAACATGCATTGAGATGATACATCAAAATATATGCCATGAAGAAAAAAATAAGACAAAACAAGACACTTGATATATGCCCACCAATGCATCCAGTGTCATATAGAAAGCGAAATAGATATCTGCATCTCGGTGATGATCTAGCCCGCCCGGCTAGCCAAGGAATTAATGTGTCCTGTTCCACCACGTGGACCAATGCGCGCAAATGCAAAAGCCCCCATCAATACGGCGCATGTTTCACGCTTCCATTCATGCTCCTAAAGCTCGAAAGGAAACTAGTCAGACGCTGCATAGTAACGAGGTGCCGAAGAAAAGACGTGTGCCGGGATATGGCTGCAATGCGATGTTGAAAAGGCAGATCCGGGTGCCGGAAGTGCTTACCCGTGCTGCTTCTTTCATACCAAGATCGCCCGGCACAGGATTCACAGGAATTTGTGACATCATAAGATGCACCCTTTCCGAGGAACGTATTTTTGTAGATGGATGCACTGCTGTTGCAAAGCAACTCCATCATGTCGAATGCGGTGCGCTAAATGCGCGACTGCGTGTAAGGTGGTAAAAACGTGTCTCTGCTAGCCATCAGTTTTCTCTGGATTCTATCGATGCCTCTGCTTCTGATGGTTCTTTTTGTTCCAGCAGTGGTTGACGGCATCGCTGACGAGTTCCCAGTCGTTATACACGATTGATCCTATGAAAAACACCTTCACATTGTGTTCCACAGTGACCAGCTTAGAGTAATTGACGCGAGATTCTTTGGAGAGCTTCTCGCCCTCTTGCTTCATATCGACCCTGACGGGTGGGAACCCAAGCTTTGGTTCCTTATCGAGTAGGCGCGGTTTGCCGCCGCGCTCATAAATGATGCCGTGTTTATCGGCCTTGACACCCTTCTTCTTGCACCCTTTGCCTCCGTATGTGAGGATAGGTCTGTGGTTCATTAGCAGAGGGGCTTGGAAAATAATGAAGCACCGAGTATGCACATACACGCAGGTACAGTGGCCCTGGTCATTTGCTATCACAATGAAGCGTCGAAATCCGACAAAAAACTTTGTGCCGAACCTGTTCTGAATCTCATGTTTGCCGGAAACGCTCGGAGCTCCATCAGAGCTGGCGCCTTGTGGTTCTGACCAATGTACTTTGAATATCTTTCTCAAAGTCAGCGTCGTTCAATTCAACTAGCTGACATGGGTTAAAGCATATACGCACCTCGCCTGGCTGAAACCTCACCGACGGCTCAACTTGGTAGCCTAGTTTTCAAGCATTAGCTTTACTGACGTGGGTCGTAGAAGGTCATTTACAATACTTACGAGGATCTAACTCCTCAGGTGGCTCTTCGAGAGCAGTGGCGGCAATGTGATAGCTGCCGGCGCTTGACTGTGCTCTTGGCGTAGGAGGGCCTTCCTCTTCCTCTTCGTCATATGGAGCTAGGCTCCGTGTTAGTCTAGCATTTGTAAGCCACTGCAGGCGAGAGACAAACCATAAGCTGTTGATGATGATGCCCCAGCATTTGCATATTCATCATAGTTGTACTGCCGGCTTGCCGCAATAGTGTCTGCCAATTCTTCGTCTTCGGGATCTCGGTCAGGACTGTAATGCCCCTCGTCGCCGTATCTATGGGTTTGCTGATCTGCGTGAAAGTCTCAGTATTGAACAAGCAATGGGCGGCTTAGAGGGAGGATATGAGAACAAAATGATAAAAGTGCAAGGGGGGAGTTGAAAATGAGCAATGGTGGGCGCACTCACCAGCTGCATGATTCTCAGCTGATCGGCCCTCTCCCCGTCCACCGCCGTATGCAGCTGCCGATTGTGAGTCTACCCCGCCAACAAAAACCAGTCAGTTGGTCGTTCGGTCGGCGGTCAATTCATGACTATTTGGGTATATATACCTGATGCCGATGCCTGATAATATTGAGCGTCAGACGATCCGTGGACATCTAATTGTAGAAATGCCGTCAGTGACTTGAAATGTGGTTTCAACAGCAGCGCAGCTCACATTGGCCAGCCGTGTAGCCGTACTGCCCCGCCTGGGTCGCATGTAAAGAATCTGCTGCAAAGGTCCCGTAGGTGTCTTGAGCCGAATCCTCGTCGCGGGAGCCTGTCCGATGTTCGCGCCTGCTTCTGTGCCTGCCGGATCTTGAGTTCGGTGAACGGTCTTCGGCTACTGTGAAAGTTCTCTGATGTCAGTGGCCAATTATAAGCACGCCAGACATGGGCGCCAGAAGATGCTCAAGAGAAGCCCGTTCTGGCGCAACCAGTGCGACTCGACGAGCCGACGCATGAAACGCACTTGAGCCGTTGTAATCGGTAGTCAGACCTCTCAGGCCTTCTGTTATGTCGCTGATCGTTGTGTCTCGTGGAGTTTGCGCATGAGCGGCAGCGGCTGAGCCTTGTTGGTCCCAGTCATAGTCATAATTTCCTAGCAAGTACACATGCAAGTGTTGGCAGCGATAATGAGAAATCTCAAGCGCGGGGGAGGGTCTTCGCACCTTCGGAATCCTGGCGAAAGCGATAGTAGCGGCTCTGCTGCTCGTTGAAAACCCAAGCCGACCAGCTGCCCCATTGATGGGATTCTGAACTGGATCCGTGGTACATTGTGGCATTTTGCGCCCAGAGCAGCGCGGGAAACCTACAGAATCATCCGGCGATGTGCTGGACGGCGCAAAGGACCGGGAGAGCCCAGACGATTGGAGCACAAGCGCAAAGCACCTCTGGCGTGGCAGGCTGAGGCAAGGGGAGGCTCTGCAGGACGGAAGCAATGCGGGCTTCCACGCCTTTTAAAGAATGCCCGTACGGAGCAGAAGCAGCAGCACCAGCACCAGCAGCGCGAGATGATAAAACAGCAGCGGGCGGGAGGGGGAACATTTGGGTCTGTCTCTATAGGCCTAGATTGGCGCGAGCCTCGACGTGGGTCGTCCGTCCACTTCCTGGCCCGAGCTGCTCCCCCGGCCTGCTGGTATCTTGGTATTGGATGGATGGCTGCTGTAAGGTTGAGTGGATTTAACCTGCGAGCTGCTAAGGCATGCGGCGGCGCTGGCGGATAGGATTATGGAGACATCTGGCATGCATCGCTGGCCGCCGCTTTTTTAGCTACGTCGAGCTGCCGCAGCTGGTCGATCAAGTCAATGGCCCAGCCGTAGCGTTATGTACAAAACGCAATGCCAATGCCATCGACCGCAGAGCAGCAGACATGGGTAGCCGGCTAACGGGCGCCTTGTGCGCATCCTGCTGTCCAGCGGTCGCCTTGCGCTATATGGGACGATCTAGAAATTCCGATTCGGAGGTGGTGTGCTGCCAGGCGCTCTCTTTTTCCCCGTCCCTCGAAACTTTCTCGTGCCTGTGAGCTCAAGGTCTCCCATGCCATGCCGAAATGCGTCCACTTGCTAGCCAGAGCCAACGCCTGGTGTCAGCGACTAGAGCTACCTTACTATCTTGGCCACTGGGCTGCCATTAGTCGGAGCAAATCTGGGATTGGTGACAGACTGCAGCACAAACCAGCACAAACCACCAATAGCAGCGGTACCAACTTGGCTCTGCTTCGTCCATTCCCGACCTGTCCCCTACAGCAAATCGATAACTCCTCCCAAGCGCAGCTGTTGGGATCGCCGAGTCGTCGTGCCATCTCCACTCTGCATCTTGGCCTGCAGCTCTTTCGGTCGAGGGCCCTGTCAGGTGGCACGGCCGCAGGAGCCCCAGCGCTGAGCGTCGGCCAGGTGGTTTTGCTGCCCTCTGCTCGTATCCTCGCAATGCACGGCGTGCTTTATGCAGTCATTTGCGCCGAGTGGAGGCCCGTGGACGCGGAACAGGTCGCCTTGGTGGTGATGATGTCGAGGTAGAGTGACATGCCCAATTTGGGCTGGCACAGCGCCTTAGGCTGCTGAGAGGCGCCGCTCGGAACGGGTAGCCCCACCGCCCGAGAGCTTTCTTGCGTTCAATGATGCTACCCCAGCGCCCAGCTGGAGCAACCCGTGGCTAGTGGATCGTTTGCGCTGGGCTAGCTACGCCTTTAGTGGACGCACGGCTCGTCCAAGCTCTGTAGGGCTAGCGGCACAGTGGGCTCGCGCTACCTTGTGGGCGATTCCTGATGCGCTCAGCGCTCCTAGCGTGCCGGGGGAGGCGCCGAGGCCTGTGCTAGCACCTGCGGCCACAGGGGCTCCAGCCAACCGATGGCACGCTGGGCCATTCTCTGGCAGGTGCCATGAGCTGCCTTGCGGAGGAGAGCTGCCACGCCGTTGACCGTCCAGACGGGCTGCGAGAAGACGCACTCACCACTTGCGCAATTCATATGTGGCCGCAAATCGAACATCTGTCCCGGCTTACTGTCCCGGCTGCCGTGTCGAGCGACCAGTGTCTCGCCGCTGTAGGTGCCAAATCCAATCCAAGACCCAGAGCAGACGCATATTCATGTCCACAGATGAGCCGTGCGCTTCCCGCCGCCCACCGTCATCCCCAGGACAGCAGAGCCTCGTCTGACCTCGATCCGGCACCTCGGGCACCGTCATCTCCTCTCCCCCTCTCCCGGCCATCACGCCTCTGCGATTTTGGATGTCATCGAGCCGGGGATATGGCCATGGATGGGAAATGCTGAGCGTCGAGCGACTGCCAGCGTACTCGAGCGCCCTTCATGGAATCTGCCGTACGCCAGGAGCCGGCCAGCCCAGGCCTCACGCCTCTGGACCATTCCCTCCAAACCGGTAACATGGACGACTCGGTAGACAGCTCGTCTGTCACGTTCGCTGCCGCTGCGTCGTCTCACGAAGACGAGGACTTGAAAGAGGGCGATGGCTGGAAGCTGCATAGCGATACGTCGACGATATCCAGCAGGGTCACTACTCCTGACCCTGTGGTGTCGAGCCCACCACTGACGCCCTTTGCATCTACTGGCAGTCGAACGCCTCTTCCTGGCAGAGTTTCCAATGACTTCTCTTCTATTTTTCCTCTGCCTGCCGCGCTGCCACATGGTCTCCAGCGAGGGTCAGAGCGGGGTCGAGGAAGAGGACGTGGCGCAGGCAGGGCAACAGGTCGATATGTCCCGAGGAGTCCCAACGAAGCTGCCCAACTCTATCCACCGAGCTCGGCAGACCAGTCTCGGCATGGGCCTTTCCGACCTCCGGTATTTCGTACTGGTTCTACTCAAGCATCACTGCCATTGCCCTCACCAGTCAGGCAGCACAGGACCGATGACAGTCAAGGAACTCAATACCATGTCCCCCCTCACCCGCCGCCGCCGCCTCCTCCTCCGCTCAGCTCTCCTCCTCTCTCCTACTTTCCCCGTCTTCCAACGATAAGTGGCGTGGACTATAGCCAGGCTGACGAGGGCTCTGAACCGCCATGTTCTCTAATTTTACAAACACCAGCCAGCATGCAACTCTTAGCTCAGCCGGCGCTCGGCTTTCTAGGCAGCCGTCACACATTGCCAAGACCATCAAGGGGCAAACGGAACTCAAGACGATCGCTCCGCCGGCGAAGTGATGGGCTTGAAGACGAGATGCTGACTTTCTCATCCACCAGGTCTGGATATGATGAGACCTCAAGTTCTTCCTCTTCATCATCTAACGAAGACCCAATTGCTTATCGAAATGCTAGGCAATTTCCACCTCAGCTACCTGCTGGGCCAGTATATGGACCGTCTGCCCCGCGGAGTAGGTCTTCGGCGGCAAATCAAATCACAGCCTGGGTATCAAACTACGAAAAGTCGAGGAGCCCAACGAGGTCTCGTTCAAGACTCGGCGATATTTCTGCTGTTCTCCATCCTACCGACACCGAATCTCATCCGGATGGCTCTGTTCACTCTAACGATTCATCGCATGGCGAAATAGAAATGCTGTGGCAACAGCTAAAGGAAAAAAGAGCCAAGCTGAGTGGGACGAGAGCAAAAATGCGATCAAGGAGAAAAGAGTTGCGAGAAAAGAGGCGCGAGAAAGACGCCGCTGATAATGCATTTATGGGAGTTGTCAGACCTGTGCTGGTTAGCCTACGAGAGCTAACCGATTACCCTGCCAGCCTGTTTGAATCTCGGCTAGAGAAGATGCAGCAGCTAAGAGATGACTATCAAGTTCTGGAGTCTAGCTATGAAGCTCTTGAGGCAATGTTGGACGAGGAAGAACGCGATCTGAGCATTCTCGAAACTAGATTTTTCAGCATCCTGGCTGCTGGACAAACCAAAGAGGAGCGCCAGTTGGACATTTCGAGCGACTCTGGCGCTGCCAACTTTACCATTGACCAGACGGAGATTCCATATGAACTCAGGGGCATCTCCCCATACGGCCCTGTGGAGGAATCGCATCCTCTATATGTGGACTTGACGTCGACTGTGGGATACCTGGGCAACGCTCGGGACGAATACGCAGACCTCCTCTCCACTAAACAACAATACGAAGAGGAGCAGCAGTTGAAAAAGACTACCAAGCAGAAAGCCTCAGACGAGCAGGAGATGAAGGAATTCTTTGACGAATATCCTTCCGAAGAACAGCGGATGAATGATATCATGACCAGCCTAGAATCTAAAGTAAATGGTCTCAAAAAATTATGCGAAGACAAGGGAGTCATGAAGAAGCATATGTCTATCAAGATGGAATACGCATTGGATCCGCAGATCAGGTATGAGGATTTGGATCTAGATGACGAGCACACGATTATGAGCCGCCGCAAAACACTAGCTCATGCCGAATTCAACGAGCTGCTTTCTCAGCCAGACCACGTTCTGGCTGATGAGCCTCTCACTACATTGGGGGCTCTCAAAGCAGCCATCCGACTTCCAAACCACCACCCAGAAAAGGGCGTGAGGAAGAGACTGGCGTCGAAAGAGTATGCAATTGACAACCTCATGCGAGAGTGTGATGGCGGGAAGAAGGCTGATTACGTGAATCGATGGCTCCTCCACCAGCTGCGACTGTCCCCGCTCAATGCAGTGCTGTTACGGTCCACCTTTCAAGCAAGCCGATCTTTGAAGATTCGGGATATGTGGCGCTGGCAGTGCGATGTTATGCATTACTGGTGGCGCGATAGCACCATGTCACTGGTAGATGGCTTCTTCAAGCCCATCACGAGTGACGACTCGGAGTATTCATCTCGCCTGGGGACAACGCAGTTGTCGCGGGCCGCATCTGACGCCGTTCCCAGACAATTATATCAACGACATTCATCTGTTGACAATAGTGACGCAATGACGGAACATGGTTAAAGCTGCCAAGCTGTCTTTACCACCAATTCCCTTTTCTTTTCTTTTCTTTTAATTTTCTTTTCTTTTCTTTTCCCTAAAATTTGTTTGCCCCTCTCTCTCTGTCGATTATTGCGGCTGCTTGGCTTTGCGTTTTCCCTTATAAGCGTGTGTGCCCTTCAAGCTGATTTGCAAGATAGGCTCGGGAGGAGATATTGATTTATTACTTTTCCGATTATTGTTGGTGTTTGGATATGATTTCAAGACCTATAGCGAAGCAATTTCTTTTGGATTGGATAGATGGAATACGTACCCGGGGGTTGGCCTTTTGACACTCAGGCGCGTTTAGCTTGAGCATTAGACGGAGGCAGAAAAAAGTGATACCCTTCTCTCTTTACCTTGTTTAATCGTTCCTCTATCTTCTTTTTCTCTTACCCCCCCTTTTCCTCTCCTTACTCTGTTCTCTCTCTTTTTTCCCTTTCATATTGGATCAGTTGCTTGTGTACTTGTATTGCGTGCTGGTGGGTGGAAACGTTGTTCTGTGCTCAGAGATGCTTTTCTTGCATGCCGCCGCGAGGCTTTTATGGCACGCTTTCTATCCTTTCTTCTACTTTTGTTTTCTCCATCCAGCATGAGATCTTTCACTTCCTTCCTCTCTTTTCCTACGGGAGAGAGCCTGGTTCGGGCAATAAGGAACCAGCCGGCGGCAGCGTTTGCTTTCTCATAACTAGAACCGGATACTTCTTCTTCAATACTATATCAGCCTTTTATTCCTATCATCTTAACATGCGACCGATTACGGCCGCGTCTTCTTTTCACGTTTAATAGACTTGCCCGTACAGGGAACTCCCGCGAACCTGCTCAGCAATATGGAGCCCTTCATCCCCACCCAGCCGGACCGTGGTGAGACTGTGGAGTCGGCGGGTGGAAGTACCGGTACTCCAAGGCCAACAAGGTGGTTTACGTGCATCAAACATGAGCTGTGGCCGCAGAGGAAGGTCGCATCACGTTTATTCACGGGATATGCAGATGTTCGGGCCTCAGGCTTGTTGGTGCTAACGAGCGAGCCGCCTTTCGTTCCGATCGCGTTAGGGCTCCTGCGTTCGTGTCTCTAAGTCGCATAGCGACAATGCATGTGATGCCGGCTGCGACCCTACGTGGTGCCATTTGAGCCATACATGACGCTGCGAGGGAGAATGAGTTAGCGGATATACCTCTTTTGATAGTGACGGGAAAAACTCTGCGTAGCGTGAGAGGGGTCTGGCCCAGCTTCTTTCTGCTTGCATGCAAAGCACTGTACTGTACGATCGACGGAGAAATATCGCGGCAGGCAAAAGCTCAGCTACGGATGCGTTTCCACCTCATTCGACCCCTGGCCCTGGAAAGATCCGCCCGGGGTCATATACCCAGGCCAGGCATCATCGAAACGATACAGCTTGTCAAAGTGTGCTTGATTAAATGCCGCGTTGACTCAATTCCCTCAGCCATTTGTTCACATGGCGGCGGCGTACAGAGGTGGCTTATCAAACGTACCTTGGTAGATCCGACGCTCTATAACCGAGATGCGATCTGTCACATTAATGCCACAATGGGGCCATTTGGGGATGAAACTGAGACATGTCACATACAAAAGAGAAAATATCCCCATACGGAGTAAGCAGTAGCGAAACGAACAGCGCCCATTCTTACGAGCGCTGCCGCCTTCATGATGTAATAACCTCCATCAGCGTGAACAAATATTTTACACAGTAAAAAGTGAAAATCAGTGTTGGTAGAGTGATATAATTTCTTCTGCTCACTATAGCATTTTAGTACCAGTATCAAACACGACAGCAGCCCATATATATATGCTGGCTGACACACGCCACGAGAGCTATGACGCTATATATGTACATGTAGCCAGCGCTTGCAGGTGGTCAGAAATTGGGGACCTGACAGCGCATTTTCGTTTCTTCTTCTTTTTCGCATACGTGATGGAAGTGAATCATCAAACACGTAGCCAGCTAGCCAGCGCATTGATGGAGAAGGCTTTATTTTTGACAGCTGTCAAGCGCTAGTAGGCAATATATCACATATTATATGATCATGGCCTTGCGTGTAGGGAGAATTATAATGAGCTTAAAAAACCGTATATGTTTTTTTCCAGGGTAGGGATTGGCGGTTGTGATTGGAGAGTTGGGCTGCATGAGGTAATTGGATGAGAGGGTGGAATGATGAGGATTTGCACCGCGGGAGGATTTGAAGGCTTTGGAGGGATCAGATAATTGAGAAAGCTGTATGTAACAGTAAGACGTTTGGGATCTATTAATGATGCTATGCTTGGAATTCAGTGATGCAATAGCATTTGCGCAGTCGATGTGATCATTATATCACACACCTTATATATGTGTTTTCATGATATTCTAACGTGTGCGGAATAATGTTCGAGATGGTTATTTTATACTAAAAGGTTGATTTATGTAGGCCAGCTGCCATTCAAGCTATAAGTGGATCATTAGATTTGTCGCTTCTTCTGCACACAAAAGAAGGGCAAGTTTTCGCTTTGGAAATGGTAGCATCTGAGGAATTTATAACTTACCCCCCAATCTGCCGTTGAAGTTGTGGTATATTATATGCTAAAGTGGCCAAAAATAGAATGACTACGGAGAATAGCTGCTTCTCATTCTAGACCAACTGTAAGAGGATCGCCATCTTTATAGGAAGATAAAGATCCTGCATATATAGAGTATATACCTATACACGCGCACATATATATAGCGAGAGAGATGTCCCTCTTGTGGCATAAACGTTGTGTGACAACTACTAGTAGCTTCTAGGCTATACTTGGAGGCCTTAAAGTCGTAATAGGGATTCATCGTCAAGTTGTAGCGTGTCCTCCTCTTAATACGTGTGTATCTTTGTGTCCTGTGGTTGGCCATGTCGATGGTTCTGGTACTAGTCACGTTAACCGATTATGGAACTTGGGTATGATTCATTTCTTATGAGCGGCGGCTGCATGATGATAGTTTCATAATGCCATGGTCTAATATCTGGTTTATAGGCAGACGTTTGTATGTTCAGAAAATTACGAAATGCCATGTGTCAGATCTTTACATATGCGATCCAACTTAAAAATGGAATGTGTAATGGGGAAAGAAAAAGGTAAATCTTTTGCAAGTGAGTCATACAAACATGCGATACTACCTCATTTTAGGAATTGTTAGAGAATATGATAAGTATCGATTCATAGAGACTTTATAAGTTTTTCCCCCCCTTTTCATTCCCGAGAGCTGGTATCGAACTTTGCGCGAGAGCTTAGCAGCTCCACATACATCATCTAGCTAAACACTCTCATAGATAAAGACATCTTAATTAGGCATTTATTTAATATTTTTGGCCTTTTTTTTGGATGTTTATCAAACGATGAATGGTGCGCGAGTAATACTGTCATTGAATCTTGATCCCCGAAGCCATCAGATACAGTAATACGCGATATGGTGCTGCGGCGAGGTTCTTCACGTTTCGCCACGGATTAGAAAAGCAGAAAGAAGAGCTTCCAAAATTGTGAAAAAAGGTAAAATCAGCAAAGAATGTCGTTGGGGCGTCAATTATACGAGTATGTTGAAATGATGGACTTGGATTCTTATCCGATGTTGGGACGCTGGATATTGGGGAACGCCTGCCTAATCCCCAAAAGGGAGAAGAAATCTCATGTATACCGGAGATACATAACAGTTCTTGTATCCTAGCTCTAGAGATGAATAACAAGCCCTTTTACCCTCAAGCTGATCTCTATGTGCTGTGACGAGGAACTCAGACGAGGGACTCTGGCTCCTCCCACGGCCGGCCTTCGTCACCATCTACTGGAGTTAGCCAAAAATAGGAAACAGAGGGTATATGAGTGTTTATAATGTGTGCTGCAGGTTCCTCAGTCATCTAAGCCGTTAAGAGAGCATTATGTCTCTCATGTAAATTGCTGGCCAGTCTAGCAACTTGGCTTGGAATTGTTGCGGGAGCCATTCCGGTCGGCACGTAGTAATCTGACGCTGTCAGAGTCAATGCATTTTTAAGAAGAAATATAAGCATCAAATCTGAGACGCATTACTCTTGGCAAGTATCAGAGATAGATGCGATACGAGCCTGATCCAAGTCGGATATATGGCGGCCATGCCCGTGATATATGCTTGAAAAGCCCTAGCCGAGCTGCCCCTTGAACATTTCGCTGAAACTTATTGAAGAATAGTGAATAGTCAATTGCTACGTAACATTTCGAGCTATCATATTGAGATACTGGGTTTGGGACTAATCCCTTCAGGGGATGCATAAACGAAAATGGCGGTGAGGGCAGTTGGCATTAAAAATAACATACTTGTAGATATTATTTGACAAGGCAAGCATCATATAGCAAGGCTGACATGCACGAAATATGCATGATATCAATCTTTTGATAGGGCTCAATTGGACCCAGTATGGACTTTTTACAAGAATTGGCCGACGGAATTATTTTAGAGAATTGACAGTTACATCTACAACGGATTCAATACATCCATGTACATGCCTATCGGCGAGCAACGCCTACGTGCAGGCCTGAGGTCCGAACATCAGCTGAGATACCCAATCTACGCGTTTGTTACAGCTGAGTAGCCTGCGAGAATTCCTGACAGCAGGCACTAAAGAATAATTAAGTGGCCGTGTAAATCGATAGGTTGCTCTAGTCTGATTCGGCGACGCCAATACCACTCTACACCGAACCCAACGGCGATACGGTCACTCACGGCAGTTGAGAAAAGTGACGCATCAGAACAAGATCATCTCTTTCCCCTGACAAATGCCGACATATGCGGCAGACCTATTCAATGAAATCCAGATTTGCATCATGATAAACAGTGAAAAGGGGATATTCTGCCAATAACGAGTGAGTTCCAGGCGAGTGCATCTGCGCCCACCATCATGATAAGATCAGCTATTAGGAGTTGAAGGAATGGATAACACACCGGCGTGTCAAGCTGGTCACTTTCGAGTGCGTCTAAAAGGCTACAAGCCCTAACGAAAATTACTATTACAAGCTTTAGACATACTCCATATTGCTTTTCTGCTCCTGGCTTTTGTAGCCGCTGACTTGTCCACCGCTTTTCTACCGTAATTATCATTTAGATACTGAATTATGTTCTTCAGCTCTGTGATCAATTCTATCGTTTGAGGGATCAACTGTAATTGACCGTGGTCTACTGTTGCAGGTAAGTTTCATCAAATGTCAATAGCATGATTCAGTATCATTTGCTTTCGCTTCTCAAAAGCGAGTAGTGTTCAACCTTGTAAACAATTACCCCCTGAGTCAGGGATACGCAGTACGGGGAGCAAAGCGCCCGCCTTAACAACTCTTGCATTCCATTCTCATTTCAGTCACAGATCGTAGATGGTTCTTACGTGCGGATATCTTTCCTCCTCCTCGGTCAAGGGAAATTGACGGATGAGAGAGCGGATGGGCTTAAGGGTAGAGAGGATACGAAAGAGCCACTTTCAGCAAAATTTGCTGCTGCCGGAGATGCCTACTATTGGCAGTGGAGCGTAGGTTTGCCAATATGTTTTCTCGGGCATATTTTTGGTGGTCCTGTCAGCATCTTATTAAAAGGGGACTGCGTTGGCGGCCCTGTTTGTCTGCCTAAGTTACTTCTAGAACAAGGCTCGGAATAATTTGCGACGTCACGGCGAATAAAGACCCGGTGTGTTTACTGATACAAGATCATCAAGGAGCTGATCGAGTTACGAATGTTGATGAAGAGACGCGCCATGTAAGACATGGTCTCTAGAACCAAAGCTGAAGGCGATTCATCAATCCTTGGGAAAAAATCGGCGAAAACCACCTGCGTTATGCGCAAGGCAATCATGTATCTAAAACCCGGGGCATCTCAATGCGTTCCAGTGTCGCAAGCGCATAATCGATCGGTGAAGAGTAGACCGACCATATGATCTTCAGAGGTGATTAGCGAGACGCAACGTGGTTTCGCCTTCCACTTCCAAAGTAGTCGAATCAAAGGTGGCTGAGGCTTTGAAACCAAGAGCTATTGCGACCTAGCTATACAATAGCTCTGCGGAAGGGGCCCATACTGCCCGGTTTAGAAAACTGTATCCACAGATGCGACGTGCTTCGTGTTGCGAGCCAAGCGAGTGACATAGCGGCTCCGCAAAAAGGCCGTTTTGCAACCGATGCTTTTGATTTCCATTTGCAGTCGATTATGATATGCAAGACGACCGGACAAGGCTGCGTGGAAGGGGTCTGATATGCCGGATTTGATACAACTGACAGCCATTTGAGTGGCTCTCGATGCAAACTACCGAGAGTTTCAACTACCCAGGTAGGTATTGCCAGACACAGACAAACCTTGTGTAGACACGGGTACGGACACAGCCGCAGCCTCTTGTCATCCAATATTGCTCGTCTTTAGCCAGCTTAGCTCTTCATCTCCTAGTTCCCGCCCCCTTTCACCTCGTCGAAAGGATTTATAAGGACGGCGACTTGATTCCTCCCGCGGGTTTCCGCACGGCCGTGCTTGTATAAGCCACGAGTTGCCGCTGTAAGACAAAGAGAGGAGTCGTCGAAATTTTCGTGGATGCCGTCCCGTGCGGCCGCCGGCCGGTGATAGGTGCGGTGCTAGACGCGGTGCTGCCCGGTCCCACCAGCATGACTCTGTGCCTGGAGAGGCGGCCATGACTCGTCGGCGTTGCTAGCCCTGGAATTTGTAACGCTGAGGCGGCGAGTTGATAATAATAAGACACGGTCGCATTGACTGCTCCGCACCCCAGACACAGTCGCTTTCGACAGCCGGGCCCCTTATTGCGCTGTGCTGTCCTTTGGAGATTCGAGGCATTGGAACTACAGGTGGGTCGGATGCGTTTGCTCCTTGCCAGTAGACTATACGGCGAATCAGACGTCGGATCTATCAAGGGACTATAGATCATGGGTCATCGATCATGGCTGCTGAAGATGCAAGGATCTCGCTGGGCTAGCGAAACCGCGTTGCCGGGTTTGGCGTCGACGCGCTGATCAGAGCTTCGGCTGGCGCTGACCCTGGAGCGCTGGTCTCTTGACGCTGGAGAATTTGGATCGTCGGCAGCTAGGCGATAGGAGGCTTTGGCCGTTGCGGTACTGATGGCCCTCTACTGCCGGCGCGGTCTGGGTGCTAACGTAGAGTAGGCGACGCTGGCTTGGGACGGCGATGAAGAGCTACTACTAGTAGTACTATAGTACTGTACTACTAGCAGACGGCATGGATGATGGCGAGGTACAAGGGCCAGGATAGTGCCTGCACCCGTAGCACGCAGCTGAAGGCGCCGCTGGCTATCAGCTGCCAAGTACCTGATCCTGAGCAGCGCACAAGCCAGCGTTCCCTGTGCCCATGTGGAAAGCGAGGAAGGCACGGATAGAGAAACGGTCCGAGGCATGTGCTGCAGAAATGGTGTCGTTTCCGTTTCAAGGCCACGCGGCTCTTTGTCCAGCTATATGCACGCAAGACGGAAACGCAGCGCGAGGCTGATGCGGCAGCAGCTGAAGAGGAGCTGAAGAGGACGAGGAAATGCAAATCTTCATCTCTTGGGTTCTCCAGCTACAAGTAAGACATGCAATTTCGACCCCGCTGAGACAAGTCAGTTGACATCGTCGGCGTCCCTAACAGTCCGCAGATGTCAATTCCAGCTTCTTAGGCTGAATACGGCCGGGCCAGCCTTGTTGATGACCCGCTATGGGCTGCTGGTTGCGCTCACCGCGAGTGTCTAGCCATTGAAGAGCAGCGGAAAAAAAGGAGAGAGGGGGAGGAGATAGAGCTAGAGAGGCAATTCATCCAGATCGAGGGTTAGCATCGCGGACCTGTGCGGATAGCTCTGGAGCTACGAGGGCGGGGCCTTGATTGACGGTGCACGCAAGTGCGATTCGTCTTCTATATGAGATCTTCTGCAGGTCCAGGCCCGCCAGAGATGCCCCTGCAGACGGTCCTGTGCCTGGATTTTACCTGCTGCTATATACTACATTGTACTGCTGCTGCTGAAAGTATCCGTGTCGAGCTGTTTGAGAGCACAACGGCCGTCTTGGCAAGATTCGACCAGGAAGCAAGCATCCCAAGGCGATGCCGTCCTTCTTGGCGATGATAGCGCTGCTTATTCGTGGCCATCCTAAGACGGACCCCGACTCATGATGCGGCCGATCTCTGCGTCGATGCACCAGTGACTTCATACAGGTAAAAGGGTCCGACGAGAATCTTTGATAGAAAGTTTCAGAGCAGCGACAGACTAGCCTCAACGGCACTGTTTCAAAGCAATCTTCCCATCTACTGTATCAGTGTCGCCACTACTGTACTACTTTGACCTTTGGCGCACGACTACGGACGAGTGGGAGCGCTGCTCCTCATTGCTTTTGCTGATCAAGCACCAAACGGGCTCTCTGATATCGTCACAATGGGAGACGGTCTTCATCTAGGCACCAGCTAGCCTTACGCGAAACCAGCTAGAGCCCGTTGAGGCGAATCTGGAATGCCTGTCTCAAAGACGCCATGTCGTTAGGCTCTTCAGGGGTCATGACTCTCCGGCCACGCTAGTCCCTGGCCCTGGTTTTCAAAGGTAGTATGGGGAACTGCTCGGGGGAAACCTCCGTCAAGCCCGCCCTATTCCTATTTTTACAGAGTAGGATTGCTACGACGGTGCTGCAGCAGAGTAACACTCCGTTCTCCGCACGTCGTACAGTATCGGCTCTAACAAGTTGACTAGTTAGGAACTCAATCGACGTCCTATACTTGTACTAGCAGACTGTCCTGTCTAGAGGCAAACGGTGGCGCCGAGCCAAAGCCACGGGGCCAAAGCACGGCTTCCCGCGCTGTTTGCTGCTTAAAATTGCTTACAAGGCTATTTTTGTCCAAGCGCTTTAACGTCATTTTCTTCAGCATCAGGGTCTCTGACCACCAATTCCCCAGACAGACACACCGGGCACATGAAAATCCCCAGAGGGCTTGGGAAGTGGGGGCAGCATTCTTCTTGGTTCCAATCACCGGCGTCCCCTGACAGCTACCGAAGACAAATTTTCATGATACTACTACTACTGTAAAGCATGCATCCATCCAGTAATGCTCCATGTCAATCCAGCCCGAACGCTTTGCCACGTTGGTACTTATATTTCGCAGGCTAGCTAGGCAGCCGGCAAGGTTCTGCGGGCTAAATGAGGTCCTGATCCAGTCGACACCTCGCTTCGACATTGGCCAGATATCGCATCTCCACCCGCGTCCGCTCGCCCAATCCACACACACTATGCATGAAGCTGGACTTCATCTCCGGCCTCAGAGTGATGTTCGCCGTACGGGTGCTGTTGATTTGGTTCCGTTGTCTCGGCCCCCCTTGCTCTTAGCCTAGCCACCTTGTCGCTAGGGCTTCACAATGGATTTTTTCATACCCGCTCAACCGCTCAACGCATCTTGGTCCTGTCCGCTAGGCTCGTATCGCCGCAGGCCTGGCACGGGTAAAGGCTGTCTTGTCTGTATTTTAACCCTTTCCAAGTGTAGCCGTACGCCCTAACGATTGTGACGTTCATCCACCCAGTGGCAGGCATTCTGAGACGCGGGCGCCACTGACCGTTTTTCTACCTGGCTTCCAAACCATCTTAGAGTCTCGCCCATGCTTCTGGCGCCGGCACATGGACCGTACGCTTGCAGCGAACTACTGAGTCTGCTGCGTCGATCAGATACTGCATTAAGAGGGCCTGGTTTATTAGCACGGGAGCTTGCTCCCGCCTACTCCGTGCTAGCATTTATCTATTCTCTCCCACCCTCTTTCTAGTTTGCCATGTTATGCCAATTTGAAGTTGAGCAGTAGTGGCTACTGCTCTCACGCACCCTCTTCACCGACCCCTGCCATCTGTGGTTGGGTGGTACATGCACTGCAGCAGAATCCCTGATTCACCTCTTCTCGACCGTACATATATTACTAACAGCTTGCCCCCTCTTCCCCATCTGGAGTGTCTGGCGAGAAAAAGTTCATATTCTTGAACTGGGAAATATTAGTCTCCTACCTCACTGACGAGGACCGGGGCTGCCGGCACGTCTACACTTACAATTCGATATTCACCAAGCTCATGAATTGCATCTTCTCGACAACTTTTCTTGACCAGTCAGGCTAGCCGAATCAGAAACGACTGCCCAACATGTCCGACGGTCTCACTCAGCATCAGCTGAATCTCATCAGCGACATTGAACGAGTCTGTTCGGTGATTTCTCTGCTGGGATGTATCTTCGTCGTGTTTACATTCTGCTGTTCGAGCTCGTTCCACAAACCCATCAACAGACTGGTGTTTTATGCCTCGTTTGGTAATATGTTGACCAATGTGGGCACACTCATGTCTCGTAGCTATCTGAGTTCGCCAAACTCTCCGGGTTGCCAATTCCAAGGATTCCTCATTCAAATGTATGCTTTTGATACCGATATACATGAGTTATTTTTTATTGCAGTCCAACTAACATTGCTTAGGTTCATGCCTGCAGATGCATACTGGACGCTTGCCATGGCGTTCAACGTCTATCTGACATTTTATCACAAATACGACGCTAGGAAGCTGCGAAGAATGGAGATACCCTATTTGCTCTGCTGCTATGGTATTCCTTTTATTCCTGCCATTACATACATCTTCCTCAAGAACAAGGATGGATATCGAGCATATGGTAATGCCACTATTTGGTGCTGGATCACAACTGAGTGGGATATTTTCCGTATTGCTACGTTTTATGGTCCCGTCTGGTAAGTCCCTATTCTTAATAAGAAATGAAAATCGGAGAGATTTCTCTGGGCAAGGAAAAGAAATAGATGAACCCTCCTTACTAACATCAGTTTAGGGTCGTTATCTTTGCCACTTTCTTCATCTATATTCGAGCTGGACGAACAATCTACGAAAAGCACAAGCAACTTAACGACTTTCACTCATCTGAGGGCCTCTCTTCCATCGACGTCATCACTACCCTCAGGACAACTGAAGTAACCGTCACTACTTCAGAAGCCATGCCAAATTCCGGAAACCTCACCGCGAATGGCCCCTCAGGCCACCGGCCATCTCTCACCGAGCCCGACTCGGGCAATCCCAACTACTCGGTGCATATCTCGGCTGATAAGGCTGCCGCAGATGATAAGATTCAGCCTGTTCCAGCTCCCGAAATTGAAGCCGCCAAGAGATCTAGACTCCGAGCAAACCGCCCGCCGAACGCTCGACGACGAAACTACGAAATCAACAACGCAGCATGGGCTTACGCCAAGTGTTCCCTGCTCTTCTTCACGGCCCTTCTCATTACATGGATCCCATCGAGTGCCAATCGAGTCTACTCTGTGGTGAAATCGCAGGAAATCAATGCTCCACTTGAAATCATGAGCGCCTTTGTGCTTCCGCTCCAGGGATTCTGGAACGCTCTCATCTACACCGTAACATCATGGGGTGCCTGCAAGAGCTTCCTTGAGGATATGAGATCTGGCAAGCGGCCAGAGGTGATGGAGTTGGTTGGGGGAATGGGTGCGCAAGACGAAAACAGCCGTCACAGCCGGCGTGTAAGCCAGTTTAGGCCAGCACGCGCGAACAAGGGTCTCGACTCGGAGAGTATGACGGAGCTGGCCAACACCAGGACACACTCAGCAGATGCTCACTCGGCGGAGACCAGCTCACAGTATGGACGCTCAAGCACTGGATAAAAACACGGGATGCGGGTAGAAAATGTGTGTTGCTACTACTACTTCCAGTATATTATTTAATCGTCCAAACCGAGTGTGTTTGATGCTCTCTGCTGGACTCACCTTTGTTCACTTCTTCGCAATCTTGTTTTTTATTTCTTGCATTTTCTTTTATTCCCTTTATTTGTTTTCTCTTTGTTTTGTATGTTTACGACGGCAAGGATGACGAGTTCTGGGGTACGCAGGGATGGCGATTTGCCACTTTGGGAATTTGACAAAAGGCGGGAAAGACAGATACCCAGGACTTTTACTATGACTACTATCAAGATATTATCGACGCTGAACTGCGCTGCATTCGCTAATGATTATTATTATTCCCTCTCCCCATCTCTACATGAAGACTAAAATTTTTGGTGTCTGTCCAATATTGCAAGGGCTAAAAAGGAGTTGCTGTACGGCGTATGTCAACCGTTGACTTGAATTTACTATTAATTAGCAATGCTAATGCCAATACTTTCGGCACCATATTCCGACGATATAGTTAACAAGATACCAGAAAACCTGGCGATCCCCTCGATCAAATTTAGTTTCTGGCCCAGCAAACGCTACAACTCCGTATTTCCAATCGAGATCCAGGCCCTCTCCCCCTCTGCCTCCAAGGGTCACCCACGCGTGGCACACAACACGGGTAGGATTTGATAGGATTCAGGAACCAGGGTCTCCCCTCAATCTCCGCCGCAGCGGCTCAACGCTTGGGGCACCCGACCAAGCCGACCTTGCGAGAGAAACAGGTTGATTAGTCGTAGTGCTTTTAGAAGGTGAAAAGAGCCGCGTGTATTGCTGATTAGTCTAGTATGCAGCTACTGCTCTGTATAGCAGCTAGTTGACTCATAGCAGGCCATTGACTTCTTGTCTGGCCTATAAAATGCTGCGAGCCTCATTCATCAGCTTGCATCAGCTTTGAATCAGCAGCTTGGGCCAACAGCAGCTGATGGGGATTCCCTGTAATATATTACGCCCCCCCCCCCCCGGCGCCCCCAAAAAAATATTTTCTCATCTTCAACATCGGGGAGCAAACTCCTTTTTCCCCAATCAATCGGACAAATACGACGAGGAAACTTGACGTTGTTCCTGGGGAAAAACACAAAATACAAGCCATCAGCCACTCAGATAAATTGTTTTCTGCAACTATGCGCTCTTTTCTCATTAGTTCCCCGCATATCCTTCCCGTCCGCGTCGCGGCCAACAACAAGTTCGCAAATCGTCACAGCTGCAAGGGTACGGTACAGGTTCAGAGCCCGGGATGTTCACGAGCGTCAAGTTGCGCGCTCCGCTTTGCTAGGCGACGTATATTGACGCAGGGAGAGACAGAATTGTAAGCTCAGTGCTAGTATAGGATTGCAATCCTAGGTGAGCTAGCCCGTATATTCTGTATACGTAAATAGGGCTGAGGTGTGGCATGTGCTGGTAGCTTAATTTTCTTCTTTGTTTTTTTCTTTCCTCATCAGGTATCCGAGCAGTCGGGTGCTAGCTCTGGCGGATACTAATGCTTACCAGGTCTCTCTTTTAGACATAAAGATTCCTTTTCGAGATGGGCCCCCTCGTCAGCACTTCTTTCAGCGTTGGCGTGGGTAGCCTGTCCAAATGTCCTGCCAAAAGTGGGAGAGTGCAGTGATGCGCAAATAAACAGCGTCAGGCCAACAGTCGGCCAAATAGCCCATGTCTTGGTGATGCCTCTCAGCTGTTCCCGTCTACGGAACACATAATGACTTTCAACATCCGCAAGTGGGCATTCAACCCGCCGAGAAGCGCAGCAGTCGGTCAGCATTCGAAAGGAGCCTAGTTCGCGCGACGACGAAACGATGGCGCTGCTGGATGAACAATTTAGGCACAAATGCAATGCGTAGCGGCTGTTTGATCAAGTCAATGATAAGACCGTAGAGGAATTCTTCCCTCATCCCTGCTAGGGCAAGAGGCCTGCGAGAGAAGAAAAGCGGCCGTGGAAAAGATTCAACGGCTAGCGGCTCATAGACGGTCGGATTTGGAAAAGAGGCGCCCATCACAATTGGTTTTATTCTCCGACAAGGCAATAGATTCAAAAGAAAACACGCACAAGCCACCGCTCTAAGGATGCCCTCTTTTCCGTACCTGCGCTGGCCCGCGGGCCTTTTTCCCAATTCGAAAGTCCTGCAGAATCCAAAGAACTGCAGGGAGATGGTTCGCAGCTCGAAGGGGATGCATGATGCATGCTTGCACAGTAGCATTGGTTGGTGATAGGTAATAATACCTAGTACTTGTAAAGGCGTTGATTTGGGGCAGTAGTTGTTGGCCGACAGGTTGCAATTCTTGGCTGCATGGATGCACAGCACTGTTTCGAGATATAGCAATAGGTACGTATACGCAAACGTAAACTCCTCCCCTTGTCGACGTAGCATCAAGACCTTAGTTCATCGTCCAAATCGCCCCTGTTTACGGACATTGGATGTGCAGCCATCTTCGCTGATCGTTGATAGAAAGGGGCCCCTGCGTCTGTCCCGCTCTTCTCATGTAACACTGGATCTATCGAGCAATGCAACCAAACAGGTTACAGTACGGAGTACGGAGTGATACCTGTATATGGTGCTCGCGGAGTATTATGGCCCGAACTGCGAACTGCTTGCCGCAAGCTCTAAACGGCAAAACGGGTTGCTCAGGACATGGTTAAGGTACCGTTTCTCTTGCTGGTCTCGATAAGCCCCTAAACTAGGCGAATTCCACGCCGTAATACCCGACCGTAGCAATACCAGCTGGGACGGGACGTGACCCTTCTTGGAGAAACAAAACGACTCAGTATCGAGAGCCATGAATTGCAAAGAAAGAAAAGAAAGAAAGAAAGAAAGAAAGGAAAAAAGCCTCATCTCGGCCGAGTCAAGACTCCGGCCCGAAAACGCCATATTCGCCCCAGTTAATTCAACGTTTGCCCAAAAAGGCAAATATCGTTGCTCTGGAACTCTCCAGCACTTGACTCATTGATATTTGTAGGCAGCTCCTGGCCAAGACTGGCCGTATATCTACGCCGCCTTCAGTTCCTTGACACCTTTGACGGCATGATATTCCCACAATGTACCCAGCTCGAGACACTCGGCGACGCATTCCGGGTCGTCCCACCACCATTTCTTACAAGTCACATACGAGCCCCATACCTCTACCCAAAGCATACGCCCAACTAGACTTCTGACCTGGGCCTTGGACTCCTTCTCCCTTTGCACTGAGTCTTTAGCTGCATCTTGATCTCTGCTTATTGCGCTACCCGGCACGGCGTAAAACTTTGTCGTTGTAAGAGTGCTTCCATCCCCGCGGAGATGAGCTTGAGCGAGTAGTTGTGGGAATGCTGTGCTGGGGCTCATGCATTTGCCCTGTTTTGCCAGGTTTCGAAGCACATTCTCCTCTATCCACAGTCTCATCTTTGTGCCCAAGGTAGCAGCTCGAGGTAGCGGATCAATAAGTATTAACCGAATGAAGCCTTTCTTATTTAAGCACTTATAGACACCACTGAGCATCCCGGGCAGCAGAGGCAAGGGGCACAGAGAAGGCAACGTCAGTGAATGAACTGATTCATAAATCCGAGGCGCTATTGGGAATTCTGTAGGCGCGACTCTGGGAACAGAAACTATCCGAACGTTGTTAAACATGTCTTCTTTCGGTGCCGCCATAAGCGATATATAATCGTGTTGCTTCGTGGGTTCAAGTGCGGCGAGATAGGCAACGGTAGCTTGTCAGATACATGTACATTAGTATATTGCTGCCCAATATGACACAAAGTCAACATTTACCTGCTGAATCATAAAGACACACAACCATACGAGCTGTCAGGAGGCACTCCTTACGAGGAGACACTCGATTTTCAAGAGTTGGAACCTGGTCCATGTGAATCATCGTCGAGAGCATCCATCTACGTAGATCCTCAGTTATAGCATTGTCTCCTAAAAGGTAGGCAACGTCTTTCTTCGCAACATTCTTCCATAATGCCTCCAGCGTGACTAGGATTTCCGTTGCATTCTTGCTTGCCATTTTGACAACTGCTGCGTGTAGTAAGCGAAAATTATTGTGCGTTCCGAGGCTATGGTCAGAGGAGTCTGTGCCAACAAGCAAGCCGGAAGAAGGCAGCTCGGGCGATCCGCGTAGGAGAGGGAGAGGCTCCCATTCATCTACCGGCTTCCAAGCCTCGGGACTGTTTGGTGTAATACGTGTTTTCGTGCTGGCATTCGCTGAGGAGAGTTGAGAATTTATTGGTGAGGCCTGCATGGCTGCTGGGCCAAATCTTGATCTGGCCGTGGGCGATAGAGGTAGAGATGGAGATCTTTGATGGTATGTCAGCTTCAAGAAACTTGTAGCGAGGAATTTTGTCTATAGAGAAGACGATCAAAGAATCATAATGGGAAAGTTTGAATGCGGGAGGCAGAAGAGAAGAAAGAAAGAAAGAAAGCGAAGAAGCGAGGGAAAGAATTTCAGCGTTGAGAAGTTGTCACTCACTTCTCTCCAGATGTCAAATGGGCAGGAACGACGGCATTGCCCGCAGATGGCAGTGGGCAGTTGCCAACTGGCTCGGCTGTCGATGGACTTCGCCGGAATATCTGCACCAGACTCCGCATCTTCTCGGACTCGGTCAAATCATCAGAGGTCGAGCCGGCAATCGAGAAGCGTTTAATAGCCGATGGCGAGGAGGGAATATCTGTGGAAGAGTCAAAGTCATCAACAGGCGTTCTAACACAAGCAAGTCGACATTTCTCACCTTCGATCGCAGAGCTACAGAATAGCCTTCTGCATGCATCGCCACTATTCTCGGACAACAAGGGGCTGGTGTTCAAAGGACTTTCAAAGTGGGCAAGTCGCTCTAGGAAGCTGATAGACATGCGGCTGGAGCTTCGACGGCTGCCCTCGTCAAATGTTTTGGACATTGGTGAGCGATCAGAAGAGGCCATCGCCGGTGACGCCACTCCCGACGAGCCAGACGAGGCCATTTCCGCGTTGGAAGAAGCCTCGTTTGCTTTCTTCGAGCCTCTGGTACGGAAAATGGCAAACGGGGAGTCAGTTGACCAGCGCGAGCTGGCTGTGGATGCCGAACGGCGTCTCGGCTGACTTTTATCGTCTTTCTTGAACATGTCCTCTTTCTCTTTTCGTGCCTTGTGCTCGCCCACCAGTTCTGGATTGGGATCTGTCCAGACGACATCCCACATGATGGCAATGGTCCCCTGCAGGCAAGGAGAAGCACCTGATCGGTGTCGTCCAAACAGCAAACGCAGCACATGCAGACTCCACCACAAACATATAGGTGAAGCCTCCTGTCTGGCTTTGCTATGATGCAGCGGCAGTAACGTAACCAGGAGAGCCTAGTGTCACAACAGCAAGTGATTGATGCAGGAAGTGGTGGAAGATGGCTGCTGCCAGACTGGCTAACTCGTGGCTTGAATGCCACTGAGCGTTGACTGGATTGGCGTTCAGCCGCAGTCGTGAATTCTGTTTCAAGAATTCTGATTGTGGTTGGGATTTGTGACAGAAATGGGAGACTGACTGAGGACTTGCAACGCTTTGGGTTTTGAGTTGCGAAGGGTGATGAATAAGAGGATAAAGCGAGCAGATATTGTACGATCGTCGTTGCCAAAATATGACACTCCAAAGCTCATGGGCGCGGTGCAACAGTCAGCGAAGCGAGAGAGTACAAACGCTTTACTCAGGAAGCAGAAATCTGACCAAGAAAGAGAAGAGAGAACCTGTTCATCGCCCACCAGCCAAATTGGCAGCAGGAAATATGCCAATACGGGAGGCACAAGACGAACAGAGTCAAAGCTAAAAGGGCTAAATTTGATACCGATATGTGCTTCACCTTCTCTTGATTGCAGTGTTGGGTACCATTTGAGCGAACAACAGGCCAGTAACAGGTTACGTGAGCACAGCAGATGCAAGATCCCGTGTTGTGGCGATCAGATGGCAAGCGAGGTTTGACAGGCCGTTTGCAAGTGTTTGCGGCCGTTTGCTGGGAAAATGAGAGCAGTCAGCCACGACAAAGCAACTGCAACGATGGTATCCACATAAACACTACGATATGTATGTCGACGACTACACACACAAAGAGAGAGATTGTTGAAGAGATAGAGAGACATCTGCGTATCTACAGGGAGAGAAAGCGATAGCCAGACGGTGAAGAAACACGATATTCTCCTGGCAGCAACGTGTCTTGCTGCTTTGCAGCGTTATTCGCTCTTCGCTCCGTGCGGCTTACATATCATACCACCAATTGAACCAGCGAGCTGACCTAACACAAAGTTTTACCCAACTACATTTCCCATTCGTCCACTTTAGTTAAAAGGGAGATGTTGGTATTTTCGAACAAGATAAACCTTGTTGTAGAGTTTTCCAGCTATTTTTGTATAGAGTGCGTATATGGGATAATTCGACAAAGCAGCGAGTTCATCAAAGGCACCATGCTCATGAATCGTTCCATAGTTACTGACTGATTCAAAATTTTGACACTCCATTATCTGCTGACTGCTGTTCCAAACAGCCCTCAGAGTACCGAGTATCTAACATCCGCCAACGCATCGGATTTGCCACACCGTATTATCCAGCTACGGAAATGAGACATAGGCATATTAGGATCATGCAGGTCTTGCCCCTTTGTGATCTTGTTGAATGTACAAAGGAAATTGAGCCAGCTGAAGGAATACTCCTTTTCCTTGTCATACACAGCAGCCGGATAATTGCTTACACTAGGAACCCATGTATTGGCCGACTCTTTAGCAGGCTGTGTTTTATAGATGCTGGAAGATAAACTTCTACCCATTCTAGGTATTCGCATTGCTCACGACTTTGACAAAGCCGCTTTTATAGGGTTATCAGGTCAGCCAGCTAATATATGTTGCAAGCAGTCCCATCGTTCAGCTTCTCCTGCAGCCTCAAATGGCTGTACGAGCACTACCACGCGCTATCACTTCCTGTGCAACGAGCTTTAACGACTCTCCCAACAGCTTCGACATTGCTCGTACGACATCAGCACTCTCGGCTACCAACCATGCCACTCGTAGATTGGCCACAGCGCCAGGAGCCGAGCGAGTACGCCCTCGCAGTCATTATGCTCTTCATGGTTATCCCTGTATCCACTGGGGCATCCAAGGCTGCAGCTCGGCAGATAATAAACAGCCAGGTGACTTTGATGCGGCAGATGAAGAGATGATATACAATCTAGGCTCCCTTGCGGTCGACTTTAGCTTCGTCTCCATCTCGCACAATCACGGAAAGACTCGAAACACTAAGGCATCCGCAAGGTAACGGGAGATACGTGCGCCCCCTGTCCTAGGTCTGGAGAGGATCTTGTGCTTCTCTGGGGACACCTGGTCCAGCTGGAGTGGCCTGTCTATCTCTAACCCGCCCTGAAAATTTGGGATTCCATGAGCTGTATGCTGCCAGCCTGCAGGCCAGTTGCCGCATAATTGGCCAACGCAAAACGGGCCGTACGGATGTGCTGCCTCATGTATAGCAACCCGGTTGTCCTGGCAAAGAATCTGGTGGCTGGCAGGCATATTCTTCAAAGTTCATTGAATCCTGACCTAGAAATCGCCGCCTTCTTCTATTCGTTCATCTCCATTCGCCCTCCTACTACAATCCATTCTTTTTATTTTATTTGACTTTGCCCCGTATTTCTGATTAGCCAAGATATCTTTTCGTTTTCTTTCGTATTGGTCACTTTATATCGGACTAGCGTGTTTTCAGCCTCCAAAACCTACCGCCTCCAAGATCAGTGAATCTCGTTTACTGTTTTTTACTCATCATGGAATCTCCAACCATGCAGCCCAAGGACAGCCAAGAACCCGGAACACTTGACCCAAGGCTGTCCTCTCCAAGACTACCTCCAGCCCCCCCGGTTGGCCGATCCAAGTTCTGCGGATTTCGAGACTTTGTCGATCTTGTTGATAAGTGGCTGAGCGGCTCCTACTTGGGGCGACTGTTTCGTCTGGCCGACTCGGGACATGTAAGTATCATCGCATTTCTCTTGCGTTGTATAATAGATAAGAAAAATGATTATTGGCATCAAGGGCTAACTGTACAGATAGGCCAAAGCACTTGAAGGCACAACCTTTTTCCGAGAGATTCGCGCTGGACTGACAACTTTTGCGACCATGGCATACATCATCGCAGTGAATGTATGTGGTCCGCGAAGAACCTTTCTTGCTAGAGATCTGGCTGACCATTGCAAAACTCCATAGGCTTCTATCCTCTCTCAGACTGGCGGAACTTGCGACTGTGACCTGAAAAACAAATTCCAGTGCGATACTATCCCTGCTTATGCGGACTGTAAAGAAGGTATTGTTTTTAGCCTGCCCGCCCTAGTCTTTAATACGATCATGTTCTAAATCATTATAGAGGTGCGAAGAGATTTGATTACAGCTACGGCAGCCATAGCTGGCCTCGCCTCTCTGTTCTTCGGGCTGTTGACTAACCTACCCGTCGCCCTTGCGTAAGGCATATACAACCCTCGTCACGTCCATGTACAAATGCTAACAGGAATTTTCAGCCCAGGAATGGGTCTCAATGCCTATTTCGCCTACCAGGTACGTAATATTGATCATTATACACATTACTCTACTAATCCCAAGCTCCATCTTCGAAGGTTGTTGGCAGCAACGGTTCTGGTTCCATCTCATACCGAACCGCCCTCACTGCCGTCTTCTTCGAAGGCATCATATTCATTTTCTTGGCTTTGACCGGGATGCGTCAATGGCTTGTCAAACTCATCCCAACCACCATGAAAACCGCTACTGGGGTTGGAATTGGTTTCCTGTTGACAGAAATTGGGCTCTCCTCCTCGTCTGGCATTGGCGCCATCACAGGCGGCAGCACATCCACCCCTCTGGCTTTGGGTGGCTGCCCTCCTGATATGATTAACCCAGAGACGGGGGCTTGTAACGCTGGTCAAATGACGAACCCCACGGTATGTCCAAAATCAAATCAGAGGCAAGAAAGATGCTGACATGCTATACCTATGATCAAGATGTGGCTCGCCGTCTTTTGCGGTGGTATCGTGACAGCCTTCCTGATGGCGTTCAGAATCAAGTACGCTCTCGTCATCGGAGTTGCGCTTGTCTCTATTATCTCGTGGCCGTGAGTTACGATCTTTAGATCAAAGTAAACAGATATTCGCTAACATTTCATGTCGCTACAGCCGCAACACTCCAGTCACTTATTTCCCCGATACACCAGAAGGCGACTCTCGATTTTCCTTTTTCAAGCAAATCGTTGCATGGCATCCTCTCTCCAAGACTGTCAACCAGCTTGACTGGAGCCTCGAAGGCACCAGCACATCTCACTTTATTCTTGCTCTCTTTACTTTCCTCTACGTCGATATCATCGACGCTACTGCTACTTTATACTCCATGGTCCGTTTCTGTGGAGTCGTCAATCCCAAAGACGGCGATTTTCCTCGCTCAACAATCGCATACTGTACTGATGCGACTTTCATCTCGATCGGAGCTCTATTCGGATGCTCTCCCATCACGGCTTTCATCGAGAGTGGTGCGGGTATTGCAGAAGGCGGTCGCACTGGCCTCACTGCTGTGGTGGCAGGGCTTTGCTTCATCGTATCAATCTTCTTTGCTCCTATATTTGCCTCCATCCCGCCCTGGGCTACGGGATGTACACTCATCTTGGTTGGCTGCATGATGATTCGCCAAGTCACGCAGGTAAATTGGCGCTACATTGGTGACGCCCTTCCTTCTTTCATTGTCATGACGTTTATACCATTCAGCTATAGCGTCGCATATGGCCTCATTGCGTAAGTTTTCTCGCCCGCTCTGTCTCTCAATATTGAAGAACAACTACTACCTTCCACCTCCACTTCATTCCAAAGCTAATCTATCGTTTCGCACACAACTAGTGGCCTGTTTGTCTACACCATCCTCAACGGCCTCATCGGCCTCGTGGTTTTCCTCTCCAATAACCGCATCGAGCCTCGGGAATATGACCTCAAAGAATACTGGACTTGGAAGGGCTCTGGACGCCCGCCCTGGTTTGTCCGGGCCATGAGGAGAGACAGAAGCCGCCTTTCGCCTTCTTCTTCAGCGGATGATCATCACGATTCTGTTCCCCCTATCGCTGAGGATAATGAAAGCCAGCGGGGCTTGAACCTCCAGCAAAGCCGCGAGAATCCTCCCGGCAAGGATGGTTCTGCAGCCATGGGGGAGCAATCTGTATTGCCGACTGATCATGATGAAGCGTATGGCTATCCTCAATCTTCTCCGATGAGGGGCATTGCTCGCTGATCAAATCCGGTAAATGAGTGAGAGGAAGGGAGAGAGGTACATGAGTGATTTGACTGTTCTTGATGATTCAAGGAATAAATACGCAGTAACGTGGATACGATTGGCTGAGAGTGTTGTCGAAAGATGAATATGACACATTGCTATCGAGAATTTGCTTGGCTGAGATTTCATGGTTTCCAAACTTGTATGTATTCGTCAGGGGGTTCTGTAGTACTCAAATGATGATTTCGACGCACCAATGCTCTCATGTATCGTTTCTTTGATATCTCCCAATTGAGTACCTTTGGGTGAACATCATGTATGCTTCAAATATGCCAGGGTATATATTCACTCTATCTTCTCTCCTTGTCCCAAACTCATCAAGTCACAGTCCTCACTCTCAACACATCTCACCCACTCATATCTACATCACCACCTCCCCTCCCACCCATAGCCCTCTCCGCCGCTTTTTTCCTCTCCAGGCTGTCGCTCACCCACTTCTGCACTGCTTCATCGCCCCCCGCATCAAGTTTACTCTCTACCACCTTCTTCACCACCTCGCCCGCAAAGCCCACAAAGTTGTGCCTCCTCAGCGCATTCTCAAACAGCCAGTCTTTGCGCTTGCGCTCCTCCCGCTCCAGCAGCTCCTCGTCGCCAAACTCGCGCGCGCGGATCCGTAGGTCGCGGCACATAGCCAGCAGGTTGAAGCGGATCTCGGTCACGTCGTAGCGGGCAATGCGGCGCTGCAGCACGTCCACCACTTTCAGGGGGAAATCCTCGGTGGCGCAGGGCCCATGCGATATGGGCGCGGGCTGCAGGCCGTCTAGCTCGTACAGCACGCCGTCGACGGGGGTGTAGGCGATGAAGTGGAAGACGTCCTCGGAGGGCTCGCCCGTGCGCTGCGTCTCGTCGGCAAAGGGGCTGCTGCGCGCGAAGCTGTTGTGCACCTCGCGGATGAGGTCCGAGTTGCTAAGGGCCTCGCCGCGAAACTCGGGCGGCAGGACCATTGTAAAGTCGCGGAAGTCCTTCATCTGCGCGCCAATGTCGACCTCGCCGTCGGCCGTCTTGTTCATGAGCACACTGAGCAGGGCCTGTGTGGCGCAGGCGTTTTGGATGGTCTGCGCGGCGAAGAAGATGCGCTCCGAGGCATCGTGGTCGAAGGTGCCGTCGAGCGGGCCGTCGGCCGTGGCGTAGGGCCGGTCGGTTGGGAACTTGAAGAGGAAGATGACGCCGTAGAGGGGCTGGAGGGTCAGCAGCTCGGAGGGGTCGAGCGTGAGGAGCTCTTCGAACTGGACATCTTTGACCCCTAGATTTTCTATAAGGGACGTAAAGACGCCCTGTTTGGCATAACGTTAGCTAATGCTTTCCTTGTTTTTCTTTCGTACTCTTTTCATAATTCAGATATTGGTAATGATGGCGTTGCAACGTACTGCGTCAGACTCAACTAGAAGAGAAAGAAGATGTCGAATTAGTAAGAGGGAAGCAGCTTCGCAATCTAGGAGAGAAGCTCACTTGTATTCCAACCGCCGCTCATTGTGTCACTCGATGTGCCGTGCAAGCAACAGCCCCCGATTGGAGAAAAAGAGAAAGGAGATGAGGTGGGAAAATGGACAAAGATTGGCGAGATATTATCCAATTCTTCGGCGCAGAATTTCCAAGTGGTAGCGGCAGGAAGTCGGAGGAGAGAGCTATAACGTTGATGGTGAGCTTTGATGGTGGGATGCTCCCGGAGCTTTACGTAGATGGCAAATCGCTGATAAGATAAGAGTTGGACGCAGGCACACCGCGAGTACGTACTTTGAGGTGGCGTCATTAATAAGGGACATGAATCTCATACAAACAACTGTCACTGAAAGTATCTTGTCAAAGTAGAAAAATTCGATGTTCAATCGTAGAATGCCTCGCCCTGCTTTATTTACAGACCCTCTCATCTTGTAATTCTTTAGCTACAAAGTACATGAAAATAAGAACAGAGAAGAAAAGACTCGAGCCTGCATGTCTTCTTTAGTCTCTGTTAGAGAGGACTTCATAAGAAACATTGGTTTCAACGCCCCTGCTCCTGATAGAATTCTTTAATCGCTAAATCCCAAAACATGATAATCACTTTTCATGAATATTTTCTTATATGCCTTCTCCCCAGCCCATATCGCTCATACACTCTCTACGCGGTAGAGATTTCTTCGCGGATGGCTCTGTCTCGTTCTACATCCTCGTAATCGTGCTGCCCATCTTGCTCCCCGGGTTGTTGTTGGCTGTCAATTGTCCCGTGCACGGCTTCTTCTTCGCCATACTCAGCAGCTACGGCAGCTCTGGCATCGGCCATGGCATCGGCCATTGCTGCCTCTGCCGCTCTCGCCGCAATTTCAGCTTCTCTGCGCCGCACTTCCTGTTCCCTTGCTTCTCTTTCTTGATTAGCAATATGGCGTTCCGCAACTCCAGGCGCAATACTGGCAAGGAAGAGGAGACCCGCTCGCTCCAGTCGCCTCAACTGCCCTGTGAGCCACGATTCTTGACCGCGACGCTCGGCAAGCAGTCGGGCAGCCGTCTCGGCAGGGTCAGGCATTCTATTTCGCCCAGCTCTAGGGGCGCCATCATGGTTTACATCCTCTCTCTGTCCATGATTCCCATGATCCATAGCAGGCAGCACATTTTCCAGATATCGCATTATGGGTCGCCAGATCTGCTCAGCATAGCCAGCCAAGAGCCCGGTGGTGAGGGCAAACATGAACAATGCCAAGGCAATAACAGTGCACCATCTTGACCAGCTAGAGTTGACAGGCGTAAAGAACCACACAAATAGAGCTAAGCGTATTATAAGCCAGATATGAGGAGCCAACTGCACAATCAGGTGAGCTAGGCCAGCCGCAGGTGGGTTACCAGCATGTAAAGGGGCAATTCTTGGCTGTTGGCCCTGCTGTTGCGGAGGCTGCGGCTGTTGGACCTGTTGCTGTTGCTGCTGAGGCTGTGGCGCTGGATCCTGAGGGGTTTGAGCAGCCTGTCTTGCGTCTGGACGTTGTGCTTGAAGATGATCATCCCTAGTTTGTGGCTGCATCGTGCGAATCAAGCTTGGAGAGTAGTATGGAAACGGTTGCATAGGCAGCCTGGGCGTGTAGTAAGCCTCTGCCACATTGCCATTAAAGACAAGGGCGCGGGGCCCCTCGGGAGAGGACAGAATATACACATCGACACCCTGTCGTGACTGGGGTGGAACAAGAGAGGGAGCAGATGTAGGAGCAGGAATGAATGAGCCAGAGACCGACCTCAGCCCCAGGTCTGGCGTAGCTCGGCCGCTGCCAGCTCGAGAACCACCATTAGCAAAGACAGAGGTAGTGATGGAAGGTTGGTTGAATGCCCGGTTGTGGAGCGAGGCACTGGAGGCACTTCGGCGCAAGCTGCTTTGATGCAGAGCATTGGCCAAGGGTGCGGGTATCTGGTTGGAGTCTGCCCCTCGCAGAATATTATGAATATCATTGGGAGTAAATACGCCGGGAATTGATGGCGCAGATGCAGATGCCCCCGGGAGTCCACCAGCTACATTGCGAGTCTCGACGTGGTAACTGTGGCCGTTGGGCCCAATGACTTCTCGATAGATTGTGTGCGATGGGGCCGGACTCCCTCTCCCACTGTTTGACTCTGGAGTATATCCCCCGTGGTTCGCAGCCGCGGGGTCGCCAACACCGCGCATGCCCATATGAGCTCTCCCACGCTGATTCTGTTGAACCATCCTAGCCATAGCTTCTCTTTGAATCTGTGTTAACCATTGCGTCATGCTCTGATGTTGCTGCTGGAAAGCTGCCGCCTGTTCGGGAGTATGAATTGGGGATGGGGAATGCGGGCGAGCCGATGACGGCACCTGGGGCTGAGATAGCGTGGCATTCTGATGAGCTGGCTGCATTACTGGTCTTCTTGCCATGCCAGGCGGAGGAGGAGGTCCCATGAATGCGGGGTGCGGAGGCGTTTGGCGCTGGATATTTGGAGGTTGGATGTTTGAAGAAGACTGGCTCCCCAAAGCTGGGCTCTGGGTACCTGGTAACAAGGTTGATGCTGGGGATACGCCATCAGAGACGTCTCTTAAAACAAGATGTATTGTATGTAGGTCGGGTTGACGAAACTACAGTACCACGAGTAAGTCAGTGCTTTCTTTCTCCTTTGCATGGATGAGACCAATCAAGAAGGGAAGTAGACTCACCACATCGCTTCCGATTACATCCAGCAGAGTATCGGTCTCATGTAGAAGCGCTCGGCCGCGATAGATGAGACGCTGGTTTTCGTCCGATGGCCGCAAGGGGAGGCTTTGCCGGATCTTCTCTTTGAGCTGCTTGATGGTCGTGGCAGACGAGAGTCCAGGGAACATTAGCGGTCGATTCACACCGACCGATGGCGACAGCACCTGGAGGTTTACTGCAGGCGGATCGGGCAATGCAAGAGAACCCGGGCTCTGGGCCATTTCGTGCTCTGAAGCCATGATGGGGAGACAGCTTGCATGCTACCAGGCTTCAGACGGCGGGTATTTCGAAGATGGACAAATGGCAAGTCGTCGCCTCGTAGTCAGGGCGAAGAAGAGTAGGAAGAGATGAAAGCGCCAGCTATCGGGAAGCGTGCGGTTTCTCTTTGTGTTTGTCAGACAAGCTGAAGGCAGGGATGGCAGCGGTTTGGTTTTGGATCCCGAGCCAAGCGCACACGGCGCTATCACTCTGGTGGAGCAGGACGCGGCAAAGACGCAGAAAAGGCCAAACAGCCAGGGAGAGGAAAAAGGAGCGGAAGCTCGCGGGCTTCAGTTCGGTTTGCAGGGCGGTGATGCGAACAGGCAAACCAGACGCCTTCTAGAAGTCGGACAGATTGCAGTCGAGTCGGCGCAGGTACTTGGGCGGTACGTACCGCAGGCCAAGTTGCGCAACAGCTGGAAATAGACCCCATGCGGCTTAGCGCCATGCGTGCTGAGAGGTGTCGCGATTATAAGCGAATAGCGCTGAGCTGGCGGTCTTCATGGCCGCAGGGTAGAGTGTACTTGACGCGTGAGCACTTTTATACGCTGCTTTGTCGTTATGGCAGCACTATCGGGAGTATCGGAGACTAGACAATTAGGTACCGTCATAACAAATGGATAAAGCCTAGAGCTCGTAGCTTGACCCAGAAAGGTGAAGCTCCCCCTGCAGGAAGAGAAAAAGAAGCAAAACGCCAGAGAAAAATCACCACCAATATGCAGGGGGTTTAATTGACAGCTCTCTAGATGCAGGTGGATCCTGTGACGAAGCAAGTCGTCGTTTGAAGTTGGTGAGCAAAGGGATTGGATGAAGCTTGGACCGAGCCGGACTGTGCATGAGCCATCCGGTACCTGCTTGGCTACTACGCTACTACGTGGCGGTATCTGCTATAGATGAGCAGCAGTGAGGCTGCAAGACGATATCGATGAATTAATTATATTGATTGATAGGACTCGTGTGCAGCTCCTGGTATCTGGCTTGTACCTCACGATGCAACCTCGGTGGTTACAAAGCAAAGGACATCTGGCATCTTGACCCATGCTGCCGACCATCGGAACATGCAGCACATCATCCAGCAAAGGATGTGCATTCCCATCTCGGCAGGTTTGGAGAGTCTTTCAGGTGGGTAATTTGCCATCAGTGCTATTACCCGTTATTGCATACATGTACCTAGAATAAACTGCATGCTAGTATTACTAGTAGTAGATGCTTTGAAGCAGTATTGGTTGGCGATTTCATAGCATCAAACTGGCCTCGACAGCTCGTGCATCAAAGCTCCAAGCTCGGCCTCGGCAGATGTTTGCGCCGCCCGCACCAACCATCAGACGGCCTGCTTCCCCATACGTCATCTCGCAACTAACCAAAATCTCAACCTCAAGCGCATCTTCATCGCCTGCGCTCAATCAATGCCTGTCACAATCGCCTAACTGAGCTCCCTTGCCAAGTGCAAAGCTCTGTTTAGAGGCGCATGCCATTATGGCGACGCTGGGAATCAGTTCCAGCCGTCTAGTGCACGGTGGAGGCAGTGGGGGAGCAAGTTTGCATCATCCGTTCTCATCATCCTTGCGCGCAAGATGTGCCATTCGAGCTGCTGCTGGGCGTCGAACAGGCCAATTGGCCGCTAATTCAGGGCCTGTTCGGCGTATTCCATCCTCACGATGCAACTTTTCTACTCAAAACTCTGGCAAGCGACCCAAGTTCTCCCAGAGACTTGGCGAGGCGCTGCGCAACAGCAAAATCACATGGTATCAGATTCCCGTGGGTCTGGGCATAGGGTTTTTGGGACTGGTTCAATTCTACAAAGTCTCGTCCAGGGAGCGGGAAAGGCAGCAAGAGCAGGATGGGATCACGTCACCGAAGCGTCGGCCCAGAGTACGCCCCGACGGACCATGGTAAACAGTCCTTTCATCCAGCTTTTTAGAGCAGAAGATCAATATGCGTGCAGATTGCTGACAACTTCACCACAGGCAGGTCCAAGTCATGTCCACTCTCCCGCTCAAGGCCATCTCTCGACTCTGGGGAAAATTCAATGAACTGACAATCCCGTACTATCTGCGTGTCCCTGGGTTTAAGCTATACTCATTCATCTTTGGTGTCAAGTGAGTTAATCCCTACCTGAGATCAAATGTAGCAGAGAGGTGTAATGTAAAACCCTTTGACTGACTTGAACCTCCTGTAGCCTTGACGAGGTGTCCGAGCCCGACCTTCATGTGTATCCTAACCTTGCAGCCTTCTTCTATCGAACTCTCAAACCAGGTGCTCGTCCGCTAGATCCAGACCCTCATGCTCTTCTCTCTCCGTCCGACGGCAAGGTTCTCCAGTTCGGCCATATCGAAAGCGGTGACATTGAACAGGTAAAAGGCATGACCTACAGCATTGACGCGCTGCTCGGAAAGCATAGCCCGACATCCAGCATCTACAGTGGCCTATCCGACCAAGCCCGAGAGCGTCCCCCTCGAAGCCGCAGCGTAGCTGTTGGCGACGAAGAGATTATCAAGCAGGAGGAGGAATTTGCCCGGGTCAACGGCATCTCGTACACATTGCCTGACCTCATGTCCGGATCCAAGAATGCCAAGCCTCCACACCCCGTTACCGACGAGTCGCATGCAGCTTCATCTCCCCGCGCCGTTTCAGAGGTCCGCGCCGAGCTTGCTCTGGGCGAAAAGCCCTGGTACGATCTGCTCTCGCCTGACAAGACCACATCCCTGTACTACGCCGTCATCTACCTCGCTCCCGGAGACTACCACCGCTTCCACTCACCCACGAACTGGGTCGTGGAGAGCAGACGCCACTTCGCAGGCGAGCTCTACAGCGTCTCGCCCTACCTCCAGCGCACCCTGCCCGGCCTCTTCACCCTCAACGAGCGAGTCGTCCTCCTCGGCCGCTGGCGCTGGGGCTTCTTCAGCTACGTCCCCGTCGGCGCCACAAACGTCGGCTCCATCAAGATCAACTTTGACCGCGAGCTCCGCACCAACAGCCTCACCACGGATACCGCCGCCGACCTGGCAGCCGAGGAAGCTTCCAAGCGCGGCGAGCCGTATCTCGGCTTCGCGGAAGCTACCTATGAAAACGCTAGCCCAGTGTTGCACGGACATGCTCTGAGGCGCGGCGAGGAAATGGGTGGGTTTCAACTCGGCAGCACGATTGTACTGGTGTTTGAGGCGCCAGCTACGTTGAAGACTGCGGATGGAGAAGAGAAGAAGGGATGGGAGTGGGCGGTAGAAAAGGGCCAGAAGCTGAAGATGGGACAGGTCCTGGGACGCGTGCTTGAGGACTAAGGGGTCTAATGAGAAATCATATAAAGAAGAAAAAGAAACATCATACCCACTCAAAGATAGGGAAAGCGAGTAAGGAAGCAAGTTTTGTATAAAAGAGATGTAACATGAAATATCATTTGTCACATAAAGAGTAGTAGGATAGCTCAACACTGCTCATCAAGAAACTTTTCATAACCTTGCAAATAAATCAAACCAAGAAAAAAAAATCTTTTTCATTGCCCAAAACTGAAGAAGAATACGCTCGCTCCATTCATTCATTCACTCATTCAACCATCCCCTCACACCTCTTCAACACTGCAACAACAAGCCACCTCTTCCTCACCGTAATGTCATCCTCCCTCTCCACATCCCACTCTCTCTCAACGCCATCGCAGTCCCTCTCCCAGATGCGCTCAATCTCCACGCCGCCCTCCTCACGTAGCGCCTCGGCGTCGTAGAAGCCAGCCATCTTGGCGCGGCCCGTGTGGAAGCCGGCCACGACCCAAGCCCGCGCCGACGTCGTCTTCTTGAGGAAGTGGTTGATGGAGCGGCGCAGGTTGGCGTGCTGCCAGGGCATCCAGAGACAGTCTGCGACGAAGAGGCGGTCGGCTGTGTGAGCGTGAGAGGCAGGGAATGAAGAAGAGCTGCTGTCAAATACGCCCCATTCGTGGCCCTCGATGGTAATGTCCGTCGTCACGGGAAGTATGCTGTTGGGGTCGTTGCCCGGTAGCGGCAGGGGAGCAAATTCGGGCTTTATGTTGCGAGCAACGTTGTCGCGCAGCGTCTTCATCACCGCCGGGGCAGGATAATCCGTCACAGTAACGCTCTTTGCGCCCAGCAAACCAGCCATGATGCTCGGCAGGGCCGTTCCCGCGCCCAGCTCCGCGGTACTCAAGCCTCGCGTATCAAAGCTCAGTCCCTTGCCCAGTCCAGCTTCTGTCTCTTCACTTTCAGCCTCCAGAGAATCCCGCTCGATAAACTCCGCCAGCAGCAGCGACGCGTTCCACAAGTAATGACTGAACAGGCGCCGGTCCGTCTCGCCCTCGGGCTCGGCGAGCTCAATCAGCAGCGGCTTGGGCAGCTTTGGCGAGGCGTAGATGAGGGAGTGCTCCGCGTCGCCGTGCTGGTTGGTGACGTCGTCGGGGAAGATGACGCCGAGGGACGTGGAGAGGTAGTCTTCCGGGCCGGCGGGCTCGTCGCCCTTGAGGGTGATGCGGGATGTGAGGGTGGCCATTTTATGTGTGTGTTTGTATATTGGTTTGATATTGGTGATTTGGAGTTTTTCAGATGAGGACCTGATGGAACCCCGTTTCGTCTTTTTCTGCCAGGAGATTTTCAATATCCCCTCTCTTTTCAGCAGAATAAATAAGATCTTCGAATTGAAAGATTTACACTTCTTCTGTGTTCAACTCGAACGATATGAAAGTAGAAATCTCAGTGCCTATCAAAAAATCAGCCTCACATATCCTCACCCACAACACCCCTCCAGCTCTCCAAATGAAAACGAAAACTTACATTCATATAAGAAAAAAACAAATCTCCTTCTTTCTGTTTCCTTCTTCCCTTGTCAATCTTGAAATCAAGACTAGGCAGTCTTCGCAATTCGATACTATCTCGGCGGGCAAAGGAAAAAAGACTTGAGGTGGGGGTTAGCACCAAAAGAGAAATTTGCCAGTCGCATCCACCCACTTATTTCCAACCGCTTCACTCACTCACTCATTCACTCACTTACTCGCTGCTACTGAGATCTCTGTGCATTCCGAAACTATTTCATCTAAGAAAAAAAACTCACAATGAGCAGTTCAATTTTAGAAAAAGAGTGTGTTCCATAAATGCTTTGATTTGATATTCATATTTTTTTGACAAGATTTACTCATTAATAATATTACATAAACAATCAAGCCATAAATCTTCATGAGATGCTCAAGTGGCATCGTACAATCCCTTGCTCCCAATAAGCAGAACAAAAGAAAAAGAACCCCGTTCCCTGCCCCGAAAACAAATGAAAATTATTAATATACAAATGAAACCACATCCAGAGGCGGTTAACAATGATTGGTTAAAAAACAGCAAATTTCATGCCTAAGTGTCCCTGAGGGATAGGATAGATGATACCTTGATCCCCATAACATAGTTCCTCCATGTAGTGCCCATTCAATTCCATCTGCGCCTTCATTGTCCAACATTTATAGTGGTAGTAGTAGTATATCAAAACAGGGTATCAAATCCAGATTATCCGCTTCTTCCCAGCGTTATAAAAAAAAATTCCCATTCAAGAATAGCCCAATGCCCTGGGTCCAGAACGCCGTCTGCCATGCTTTGTTCAAAAGTCATGCTGTTGTTATCCCAACATCGGAAGATGTAAGAATGTAGAGAAAGAGAGACAAAATTTTGCGACTTTACAAGTCAGAAGCACCGGTGTCCAGCATCCGCTGCGTCTCCTGCATCTCCTTCAACTGTTCCTCAGTGGGATCATCAGAGATCCAAGGGCCCTTCTCCTCGTCAGTGGCATTGTGGAAGCCCTCGGCTCGCTTCAAGGTCTGGACGTCAAGGTCTGTCACATAAGACTTGCCGTCAGAGAGCTTGATGCGGACCTCGTGATCAGTAGAGAGCATTAAATCATCCTTGGCAAGGCGTCGGGGACCGTCAAAGACAGCCATGACGCGCTTCTTCATCGTCATCTGGCCCTTGTTGAATCCCCAAGAGGAAGGGTAGTCGCGGCGCTTGTTGCGGCCGCGCTTGGCAGTAAGGGGAACACCGCCACGGGAGTGAGTAATGCCGCGAGACTTTGAAATGCGATTGAGGGACGCATTCTTCTTCGAGGGCGAAAAGATGGTCATGTCATCCTCGTCATCCTCCATCATGTCATCTTCGTCGTCATCCTCTTGAATCTGAGAAGTCTGGGTGGTGATGGGCAGCTTGTTCTTCTCCAGGGTCTGGTGGACGTTCTTGTCGTCAGCAACCTCAGCCAGGCGCTTAGCGTTGATGGCCTCGGCGGGGTCTTCCTGTTGAACCATGCGCAGCACGCAGTCGTCCAAGTGCTCGTAAAAGTCCTGGGCGTTGTTGAAGCATTGCGAGCAAGTGCTGCACTTGCCAGTCGCGTCGGCAGCATAGCCGGCGAGGGTCATTGGCGCGCCGCCAGTCCTCTTGCGGCTGTTGGGGGGAGTCTGCTCGACATTGTGGACAGATGTGAGGTGTCGCTTGAAGACGTCGGCGCGGTTAAACGACTTCTCGGACGCAGACCCCGATCCGGGGCAGAAGCCACAGACCATGTTGCCCTTGTAGTGCGTCAGGGTATGACGGTTCTTGTCATACTTGCGAGCAAACCCCTTAATGTGGTACTCGCATGTCGTGATGGGGCATTTCTCAGGGCGCTCGGTCTGATGGGTGAGCATGTGGGCCTTGAGATCCTTGAAGGTCTTGCCGCACTCGGGATAGGAGCATCGCTGCTTCTCCTTGACCTCGTCGCCGCTGTGGTAGTCGGCGGAGACGGGAGACACGTTGAAGCTGTTGCCGCCGGTCTTGCTCATGCTCAGGCGGCGAGCGCCAACACCAGCACCGTTAGTCATGGCGTTGGTCGCATACGGGCTGGCAGCGAACCCGGGCTGGAAGGGGCCGCTCTGCAGATATGGCGATGAGCTGCTGGTGCGGATCATGTGTGGCTGGGGAGAAGCAGCAGAGAGGGCAGAGGGCGAAGAGGGATAGTGGACGGCGGGCTGGTAGTGCGTCTCAAACGGAGATATCGCCATTGGCGGTCTGGAGATCTCCGGGTGAATCAGAGAGGGATCTGTAAGCGCAAACCAGTGGTCAGTAAGCATCACGACAAGCGTGCGAAAAGAGAGAGAGAAAAAATGAGTTGCATGCAGTAAAGGGGATCCAATGGCGACAGCGGAAGGGGGAGCTGGGGGTTGATGAACCCATCGGCCAGTCAAGGGAGGGACCGAGCGACACCGAGCAGTGAGGCTTTCTGGCACCAGCTGAACGGGAGCTCTTAGCGGCCAAGTCAGCCCAGCCGCGGAGCCAACCAGCAGTCGCAGAGGCAACGCCGCCAACCAAGAAGAGGTAGCAGTGACGGGTGGGCAATAGCGCGTGGGGATGCAGAGGGGACGCAAGACATAAGCAGCAATGATGTCGCGTCTGGTTGGAAATAGCAGCGCAGCGGCGGTGATGCCGAAGCTTGTGGTGGTTACGCGCTGTGCTGGACAGAGGCCGCCGGCAGTGGGGCGCCAAGTCTGCAGCTGCACAGCGGGCTCTGGGCACCGCCTGGCTGGCTATGCAGTGCTTGTGCAGTGCTGAAGGCAGGGATGCGGCACCACCGGGTCCGGGGCTCTTCAGCAGCCACGGAGGGCCGGAGGGGCAATCCAGCGGGGAGGGGAGCAGCAACAGACAATTGGTCGCCTAAAGAGGAAATCTTGCCGCGACAGGCTGCCACCATGGGGTTGCGTGGAGGGAGAGGGAATGATGAATAATGAAAGCAAAAAATGAATCAAGTAAAGTAAAGAAAAAGAGAGACTTACCAACATAGGACTTGGTGGGTGCCAGGCCGGTGAAATCATAGGGCGTCACATCCTCCATTCCATGCGCATAGGCAGAAAAATCGTAGTATTCGCCGGCAATGCTAGGCTGGATGCCGAGACCACCGTACTGGGCCAGATCCATGCCCGTCTGGCCGTGGCTCGATAGAGGAGACCCAACCGCTGATGAGGATGCAGAGCCGGTGGACATGTTGGAGAGAAGGTCGTCGCCGTACACGCCTGGTGAGGCAGCGCTGTTCATCATGTAGGTGGAAGCTGGGTCGGTGGTGTATTCGAAGCTGATGGTGCTGGGGCTGGTGCTGTAGTGCTCCTGGCTGGGTGCGCGCTGCACAAACGAGAAGGCATCGGCGGTCATGCCCAGATCCATGGGCGCAGAGGTGAAGACGGGGTTGTGGGTTGCGTCGGCGAAGTGGGAGTATTCCTCCTGCTGCTGCTGCGAGAACAGGTTGAAGTTCTGCTCTGCTAGAGACGCCATTGTGTGAGAGGCTGTGGTGAGATTTCGTGGCAAACGCCTGCGCTTGGAAAGCGAAAGATGTTCTCAGTCGCAATTGCTTTCGCGCGCAAGGCCGTGTTCACCTAGTCAAGCGGCGCAAAGGTGTTAGATCTTCTTTGCTCTTCTGGCTTCTCGGGCGAGAGATCTGTTGCTTGCAGCGGATCTCTTACCTGGAAACCTCGGCCGTCGCAAAAAGTTGCAGCTGTTCTGCTCGATGGACCAAAAGCAGAAAAGAAGTTGCGTTGACGGTAGTTCTTTTTCAACGGTCTGGCGCAAAAAAAAGAACGGCGGAGCTTTGAGCGCAAAGTGAAGATGCGGTACGATGAGATGCAATGGCAGATGGTGGCGGCAGCGTTGGTGGTAAAACGAGGGTCCGTTGTGGGTTGCTTTGCTGTAGATGCAGATGGATGCAGATGGGGTTCGTGGTAGGCAGACAATTGGATCTTGCGAGGGCAGAGAGGGGATATATAATGATGGAGATCAAGCTCTAATTGTATGCTTGCTTGGGATAGTCTGGCACCAGAAGCTCGGTTGGAGATGTTGGGGGCTACCGACAAAGATATAGCCACGGCGTATATCGTGGGTTACTGGGGTCAGTTCGGATCGTCCATCAAACCAAGATGCAGTCCGCGGGACCACCAGGTACGCAGCGGTTCATACTAGCGCTCGTACATCTCAAGGTACCGCGCCGCGAGTTACATGGCATGGCATGGCATGGTAGGGCAGAGGCGCCGCCTCGTCCAGGGTGTCTGGGACCACCATCAGGTTCGATTCACGCAATGGCAAAGCCCCTTCGAGGAGGGACCCTGGTCAAGCCAGCCAACAGCCGCCTCTTGTCGGGACGGTATTAGGTGGTGGTTCTTGGTCTTGGTCTTTCATCATGGGCGAGAAGGGGGGGTGTGTAGCCAGTCCTGTCTACCGGTGGAAGCAGAGTGGGGTGAAGAGAACGAGGAGCGAAGAAGCACGAAAAGGAGCATGGATCAGTCATTTGAAAGGGGGGTGGTGATGCTTCCAGGCCAGGCCTGGTGGGAGGCTTGAAAAAAAAAAAGCATGTAAAAAAAAGTACGAGTAGCTTTTAGACTGCTGGCCGTGTCGATATCACTTGCAGAGGGGTGAGATGGGCGCTAGGTGTGTGCACAGCAGAGACCGAAGGCGTGGAGCTATCTCAAAGCCCGATACCCATGCTCATTCCCAGGCAAGTGCGATGGAGCCAGGCTGCCATCCCCATCCTGGCCTGGGCAAGAGCAAGAATCGCTGTACGTACCGGCTGGCTGCTGAGATTGGCGCCGCATCGGGCCTGGCGCGACCTCCTCAGGCCTTGCCGTCACCACCTGCGCTGTCGGCAGCCACCTGCCAGTGGACAAATCCGGCCACCTCGGCGTCGATTTGGGCCGCGCTCCGGGTGCCAGCCAGCCTGCCTGCGACCCTGCCAGTTGCTGTCAGAAGCTTCAAGAGCGGCTAATGGGGCAGGTAGCGCTACCTGCAGCGCCCCCAAGTTTTCGTGGCGCTGCTGGTAACCAGGTACAGGATTGCTTGCCCCCGGTCCCTATCTGGACCTTCATCACACACTCTTTTTTGCCTTTTTCTTTTTTTCTTTTTTGCTTTTGCTCTCTGTATATGGGATTGGCGTGTTTAATGCGAGCTGGCTTACAAGTAGGATCTTTCTCAGCTTCTGTCCCAGGTACGCGGCGCTCGTCCAGGGGGGTCAGACAAGGGCTCTGGCAGGGTATAAGCAGCGCTGAGCGTGGGTGAGTTTGATGACTCTATCGCCAGTGCTAGGTGCTTTACGGAAGCCCTCTGGTTTCGTGCGAGGCTGAACGAAGTGCCCATCACCATCACGTCTTTCCAGGATATGGATGTGCGTGCTTGAACGTCGACTTCCGGGCTGAACTAGATGGAAACGGCTGCCACAAGCCCTTTCAAGGGCGCGTGGGAGTGCCGGAGTGGCCACGGCAAGGGGACCAGGTCCGCTAAGCGAAGCCATGAGGTTGTGTCCAAAACACTCAGGCGAGAGCAGAAGAGAGATGGACAACGTTGTCTGCTTTGGCCCCCACAAGAGCCCCAGGAAAGCAAGTTTTAGAAGATGGAGCGGACCGTGATTTGATGCTGTGCCTGCCTCCGGTGCCTGCAGCGCCCTGTCTGAAAACTGCTCTGGCGTGCTTGTCGTTGTGGGCTGAGGCTTTCTCGCGGCATGCGCAGAGGCAATCATTGGATGCATGTGGCTTACAAGCCCTCCGGCGTGTGGGAGGAGAGGGGCCAGACCAGCTAACAACTTGCACGACGTCTACATACAGTAATGCCACATACAGAATGGAACTACATAGGCATACGACAGAGCAGCGAAGATGGGAATCACATATCATGTGCCCATGCCCACAATCCATACCTATTCTTTAGATGCTCCCGTGACGCAGATGAAATAAAGGAACAGGAGGAGCCGCTCAAATAAGGATATTATCGCAGCGGTCATTACCGTACCTTGACGCACATCTTACACCAGATCGAGGGGTTCGCTCAAGGCCACGGAGAATTACGGCGGGCTCTCGTAGCCCAGGCCAATCCCGTTGCGACAGATCGATAATGAGGCACGGCACTCCGTACGGAGCCCAGAGGATGCGGAAATCTGGCTTGGCCAACAGCGGATCGGCTCTGTCCCATGAGAGAGATGGGCGCAAGGCAGATACAGTGCCTACCAGGTGGAGTTTGGTCAGAATCTAACTGCAGCCCCCCCCCCCCCTAAGCAACCCGGAAGCTTTCTCATCCTATTGCATACAGGTACCTACCTATTCATCCTATGATCTCGCTCTCGCTTTGGTGTAGATGCCTGCTCTCAACAGCCTCTATAGTAAGCAATTTGAGAGTGCTTCGGCATAGGTATGGAGTACCACCGTCGCTATGGAGCAATGCTACCATGACGGAGTACGAGTACCTGCTGGGCAATATACACCTTACAACAGAGTGGGCTACAGCGCTCCTCCTGCCTTGAATGTTCTCCGCTTCATGTTGGTGCCAGGACAAGGCCCGCGGGCTTCGAAATACATGTACAGTATGCGCGCGCGCCCTCTGTCCCAATAAGTTCGTCTCTGCATTTGTCCCGGACCGCGGAATGGAGCAGAAGGCAGGTTGCTGTATACAGCTTCGATAGTGGATAAATAGGTACTGAGATCAATGCTTTTCTACCAGGCCAGGGGTCTGGGGCTGGCGGAAAGCAAACCAGGAGCAGAAACCAGCTGTTGGATGCACCCTGTACCATGCAGACGCTGTCTCGCCCGCCATGCATTCATTGCATATTTTGTGAAACCTATCCAATCGCGCGTCGGCACAGACGCATTTGCGCGAAGGAAGCAAGGTAGGCGGTACTACGTACTTTACCCCTCGATCATGATCCATTGCTGCTATTTCGGGACGTGCGTGGGCAACACAGGAGAGCGAGAGATATACGAGCCAATTGCAAGGACAAGGCAGCAACAGCAACGACAATAAGAGAAAGCCAGGAGCAACAGCAACCAGGGGGGGAGGGCAGAAAAGAGGGAGAACCGAAATGTCAACTCAAGTAACAACACCATATTGCTACAGTATATACGCTTAGGAATGCTGCTCTACTGCCGCTGCTAATAGGCACAGGTGCTACCATATGCCAGATTCAATTCCATCTTCCTCACCCCTGCATGCACACGCCCACACACAAAGTTGGCCAATGACAGCTTCGGATCCGGTCTGGAAAACCGGGCGGTTGAGTTAGTGCGCCGGCTCCGACGGGTGCGCGCACAGCCAGCGATCTGGTCTTTATTTGGTCTTACACGCGAAGGTACGAGTACAGTGCCTAGTCGGAGCAAGCGCCCTTACAAGTTGCCACTATATACTAGCAGACTGCGTACCTAAGTATCTACTGCTGCTAAGGTAAGGTAACAGGGCCAACAGGGTAAAGATACAAAGGGATGCTGAAATGCTGTTTGTACATCGATATATATATATATATATATATATATATATCTACCTTCGCCCGGTAGCAGCATTATACGTACCACGGGTGTTCCGAGGTACAGTAAAAGGTGTTGGTTGATGTTAACACGCAATTTACAACGTGGGATACTTGATATTGAACCAGGGGGTGCGGAGCGGGACCGCGAAAGAGGGTCCTCCAAGAGCTCAAAGGCTGCCGCAGAGCTCCAGCCAGGCAATGACGTGCAGGCCCAATCCGGCAATTCGTCTGGGCCCGGCTCAGAGGACGGAATTTATCAGACGGCGCACAGCATGAGCCGCGACGGAATGGCAACCGGTGACCATTTGGGATGTGCGTCAACGTCGGTCAGGTAGGGCTCACAAGGCGTTTACCATGTGCGACGAGCAGCATGCCTAAGCATGTAAGCAGAAGGATTCACTTTATCGACGGACTCGGATTGAAAGCAAGGCGAGCCAACGCCTTTACTCGCGAGACATGCTCTGAGAACCCGTCGATAGGTACATGTAGTTGCCGGCAAGCCCCGTTTTCCTAGAGCCCCCATTCATTATACGCCTCCCGTCCAACAACTCTCGCTCTTTGCTCGCGCGGTTAAGACCGCGAGACATTATAGAAAAATCTCGGAAATAAGACATGTATTTTTAGCCTCAAGACATCCAACGGCCTTTATTCCGCAAGAAAGACGTTATACTTGTATGTATCGGTCTCTGCTTTGTAAGGTGAGCCCCTCTCTTGTTCCGAACAGCAAAAAAGGAAACCAATCAATTGGAACCAACAGCACCAGCAAAAGAGACAGAAGAAAAAATGGTAATTAAAGAGTTCGCCGACCTTGAGAGGAGCCACCAACACGGCCGAAACACACCTGCAATGCCACTTTGACTCCTCTGCTCATTTTCGACAAGGGAGTAAAGTAAAAGCAACAAGATTCATGACTCTGCTGCAAGCTTCTTTCTTCTGTTGGTTCCAAGTGCAGACAGGGCGCTATGCCCAGACGGTAAAAAGGTACATGAGCAATGTACCCCACGGTGAATGATACGACGAGATGCGAGAACTGAGCAAAGATCGATTCCGCCCTAGCCAATGCAAACTTTCCGCACTAGCATCGACGGTAGATGGGCTTTGGATAAATTAAAGGGGACAGGGATATGGGGGCCGGATTGGATTGGATGGGTAGCGCTAGAAGGGCGACTGACTAAGACCGTGGCTAGGTACTTGCTGTTTGGTGCTGGTTTGTATGCGCGGCGCATGTACTTCTGGCCTACAGACTAAATGCTGTTTTGCGGACTTACACCACGCGAAATAAGAGGCAACAGCACGAGGTACGAGATATACGAGTGACTCCAAGCATCAACAACAGGCATCAATCAGTCGTCAATTCCAGCAGGTAATAGACTCAGCTCCTTCGCCGTCATCCTTTGACCACCCTGCAAGCTGAGGCATAATCACAACAACAAGCAGCTTCATTGCCACCACCCCCTCCCTTTTTTTTCTTTCGAAGCTATCGAATGGACCTCGAATCCGTTTCTAGGACGTCTGCCGGTAGGCAGACAAGCCCCCAGCCCAGGCATATCAGAAAGCAAGAAAAAAGGGGAGGGGCATCGGGGCGATAAGATCAGGCCAGACCCCTAGACAGAGCACACGAGGTGGAAAGCAGGAACAACGAGCAAGATAATCGAGCCGGGCTTACATGGGCGTGTGTCTATGCGGAGTTGCGAGAAAGCTGTGTGCTCAGTTGTACATACCAAATGCCTGCCTGCTCCGCGGTCTGGGGATAAAGGATTGAATGAGGCAAAACAAGAAGAGGAGAGAGAGAGAGAATTAACGAAGGGTAGCACCATGAGCTCCATGATGCTAGGTCGTTCTTCTAGTCTCAATACAATACCCACAGGCAGAAACAGGAAGCAGTCGAGCGAGGCTCTGCGCCCCATAAAATACGCACCGCGCTTTGGCTGTATGTATGTTCAACCCCGGCCACGTTTTGCTCACACTCCCCCCGATTTTCACAAGGGTCATACGGTAAGAGTCTTATTGGAAAGTTTTTTCGGCTACTATTTTCTTTCCTTTTTTCTGGTTTCGGACTCGAAACCTTGCTGCTGATGTCTTTTCCAAATCCCTGTGCGCGCGCGGTACGGTGCGGTGGGATTGGAGATTGAATGATGAGAAACACCCCCACTGCTGTAGTATTTCGAAGATTTAGCGCACAAGGGTTTAAAAACGTGACGCTGTGCAAGGATGCGGCGCGAAATCGAGCCCGTTTAGGAAAGGCGCGAATCGACAAAGATAGTGCTGTCATCCATCCCATCCCCCAAACTCTTTTTTTTTTTCCCGCCTGGTGGGGAGGGGTTAGGAGGGAGGGGGGAAGGCCTAAAGCGGTATAGGCGAGATTTCTGGTTTTTGGAAAAGCTTGGCCCTTTGCGTGCTAGGGGGGACCCTTGCTTAGAATCTGTTTTGATTGAGAGATGGATTGTTGAAGCAATCTATTTTCTTGCCTTCTAGTGCTGCAGTGTCTCGGAGGGCTCCCCTTGTGTATGAGACAAAGACATGCCATGCCATGCCATGCTGCAACTCTGTAATGAATGGTCCATGCTCTGTCTATCGTTTTTTTTTTCTTATACCCCCTTCTCTTACCCATGGCATATGATGCTCCTAGCTATTCCCAAACAGTTCAATGACTTGTAATGCCGGACCGCGCAGAAGTGACATGGGCGTGCCATATAGTAGCACTCTGTCTTTCTACCTAAGCGTTATAGGAATCAGCCTTGTGTTTTTTTTTTTTTTTAACGTGTCTCGCTCAGACCTTCAGCTGGGCATTGTGCGCAGTTTCATGCCAATATATTGGGGTTACGCGCGCGAAATGGAGTTGAAAGCAGCATGGCGTCCGAAGCCCTTGACGAGTTCTAGATCTTGTGCGTTCTTTTCTTTTCTTTCTTCTTTTTCGTTTCGTTGTTGATGGTTTTTTTTTTGGCCCCCAGCTTGCTTGAAGAAGACAGTAGTAGAGATAGTCTATATGCTGTCATCATGGTGATACATACTAACGATCTGCTGGCAGGATATAGTCGATACTACCCTGTGGCTTTAGTTTTCAACTCTCATCTTACACTAATAATTCCCCCTCACTTCGTACGGATTCATCATCTCGTCAAAGCATGTAATGCTATTTACATTCCTTTTTTTCTGGCCGGATGACTACTTTGTTGGCTCTCTACAGGTTCTCGTTACGAAGTCTAGGCTCTGAGGGGTGGTCCCTAACGAAATCCTATCCTGGGCTGCCCCTCCATCTCCAGCGTGTCTCAAAGCCACCGCCTTTCATGGCGCACTGCACGGTCCCCTTCTCATCCTTAGTCGTCTAGATCCCATGTGGCGTAAACCGTTTTATAGTTTCTGACTTTCCTTTCATCTCGCTTTTTCCACGCTTCGTTTTCTTGGCTTTACCACGCGGGGAATGGGGGCTTTTCATTTTCGTTTTTGCCAGCGACAGCCGGGTGGCCCGAGACAGCGGGTGGAGGCGCAGCGCCAAAATTTACATGTACCTTGTCGTGGAACCTGGTAAGAGAGATTGGGCGAGAAACGACGAAAGAATGCCATGGCCAATTTAATATTCTTGGGACGAAGATCTCATCCCATTAGTTTAGCTTGTCGAGAAGAAAGGAAACATTCCTTATGTGGAAATTAGATGACAACGGAGGGTAAGGTTTTGTGTAGAGAAACCAAGATGCGTTTTGCATGCCAAGCTTTTTGAGCTTCATTCTTATTTTTCCCCTGGCCTCTGTGTGTTGGTAAATTGTTAGTGGTCTTTTCCAGACACGAGAGGCCCAGAGTCCCCCAAGACGCAGGAAAACTGCTGACGTGCATGCCGCGCACTCACGCTCACATTCTTGTATAGTTTGCTACAAAGTGCGTATTACCTCATAAACATGCGCCCCCCGTAGTAGCATGTGAAAGGGCGCGACGTGCTATTTAAAACAGTACTTTATACGCGTGCGTTGATGATTAACGTCATCAAAATAACTATTGGTGCTATTGACAAAAGAGAGAGAGAAGAGCGGCTTTATTGTTTCATTCTCTTTATTCATAACCAATCGCTACTATTATGAACAAGCATAAAGAAGTTATACCCAGGCCCCACTTTGGCAGCTCATGTTTCTCCTAGGGAATGCCTCTTTGGGACGAAAACGGCAGATACCCCTCGCTGATTGGCCAGAAATGCCTGCCGCAGCAGTGCCTCTGCAGCAACACTGGATGGGCGGTGCAGTGTGGCTTTCAATGCAGAACTGCACACATGATGCATCACATCAAAGCCATTAGACGAGGCCATACTGTAGATGTTAGACTAGATTGTAGTAGTCTACTTACTTAAAAAGAAGCTTGGGCATAGCAAGAGTGGTGCCACTTATGCCAGCCCACATCTTGCTCTCCTCCTCCTGCTGCCTTCACACCCACCGCCTGTTTTCCCATCCACCTTGGCGACACATGGCTTCAGGTGGATCGCGCCCTAGGCCAAGCTCCCTTTCGTTCGTCAGAAGCGCCATGCGCCATAGCCTAGAGTTGAGTCCACTTTTCAAAGAAAAGGCAGAGTTGGCCCCCAAACCGTCCGTGCAACACCGGATTGCTGGGTAAATCATCCGCGCCCCGGTTGGAAAAAGCCACGGCGCACCTTATGCACTCTGCACTCTGCAAAAAGCACACGCCAGGTCAGGTCAGGATGGCGAATGGCTTCCATGCATTGGGCGAAGTAGCGACAGCCGGCACGCAATGCTGCAGCCTCCAGACCTGCAACAGGTGCTTATAACAGTACAGTATGTACATGTACTGTTGCATCCCGCATCCTTGCCCCCCGGACCCCCTGTTCGCCGCGAGGCCAAAAAAGAAAAAGATTCCTAAGCGCAGGACAGTAACAATAATAATCGGGAGGACAGAAACGGGCGTTGGCTTGCCTGCCGTTGAAGGATATTTTGCTGATGAGACACGGCCTATTGCTTGTGTCAGAAGCTTAAGCTGTGACGAGGTACGTACCGCGCGGTTCCTCGGAGACCAAACCAGCTGGTCGGGACCGAGAGGACCGTCGCATCGATTTTGCCGCAGCTTATCCGGAATGTGTGTGGGGCGCAGTGGGTTTGCGAATGAACTTGATCCTTCGAAGCTCCAAGCTGTGGATGCTGCTCGGACTGGAAAGTATTGGGTGGGCCAGACTGCCGTCAGGGATTGAGCGTGCCGAATAAGAAGTAGATACAGATTAGCTACTCCGGGCCTCCGTATCTGTGCGGAAAGGAGCGCATCTCAGTCGCGACAGTCCTGGAGCCCTAGTTTGCTGGAATAGCAGGCAGTTGGGCCAAGGACAAGATTGTGCTCGCAGCGCTCTGGAGAGGATTCCCGACACTCTTGGCTGTTCTCGTGATTACTTTGCAGTATCGCTTCCACATGTACCTGTAGGCACTACTGGTATACAGATGGACCAGACTTTGCTTGATCATGCCACCCATCCACCCACCCTTCACTTAGAGCTCGACGCTGCGCCCAGGTTAGCTATCGGCGTCGAGGTCCGATCAAGCGCCACTGGCGCTGCCGTCTTTTGAGGCTCCCTCTTTTTTTTTTTTTTTCTTTCTTAGCGGCTGTGTCTGTATCTAGTAGGACGGAGGCTGGCGGTGAGGAATGTAATTCATTGGCATGCTCAGCCCTACGAACCTGCGCAAGCCCAGTTCCAGGCTGCACACATGGCAGTCCCAGCAAGATGGGACCTAAAGACTGGAATGAATCCCCTATTTCTGTCCTCTTGGTAATGACTGGTATGCGGTGAAACGGTGGACCGGTGAAACAGTGGAAAGTTGGGAACAAATGTCATTTGATGAATTATACTCTCGTAGTCCCCGGACCTTGGACTCCATGCCCCCATACCGGCCGGGACGGCCAAAAGAGGGAAAACATCAAAGTCTATCTGCTATGGATATTCTCAGAAACTGATCACTGATCACCCGGTACTGGCATACATTGTATCCTGGCGTCTTCTGATTACGTATCTCGTTTTGGCCCGTCTTTTAGAAATGAACTTTGGCGTACTTTTCGTCCTCCGTCGCATCACGCCCCCTCTGTCCCGATTTTGGGCTTTCGCTACTGGCGGCAGGTTGTTTCTGGCCCGTCGATTTGGTACTTAGCGCTCTGTTTAGCTGGATCTTGGCGTGCAGCTCGAGGCACACTCGCCAGAGCTAGGAACACTAACATAGAAGATAGCAGCAATAGTACGATCTTGTTGCTGGATGCTATGCGCATTATATCAATGCTGGAAATAGACCGTGCTGGCTGCCTATTTTGGTTCTTTAGCGATCAAGCCAGATGGGTGGAAAAAAAGAAAAGGACTTTTCTCAACAAGTAAGCACCATTCGCTATCATAGATCTGCCCAGTCATAAACTTGCCCTGGTGGCTTGCGGACTGAGTCAACGTCTGCGTTATGTAAGCAAGGCGCCAACGCTGTGACGTGATGTTCATCCGAGCGCCGGCTGGCAGCAGCTTTAAGTTGGAGATAGTCTCTTTGTCCTGCCAAAAAATGCCCCCCCATGCCAGTAAGCACGGGAGCGCAAACCAAGAAACCTTGTCATCCGTGCGACCTCAGGCTCGACGACATACGACGCAGCCAATCGAGGAGCACCGTTGGTTCGAGGGAAAGGAATAAGCGCACATCATGTTCGACAAGGGTGCCACGCCCGTTGATTGACCTGACCCGGGATCATGGACTCAAGTTGTCGCCCTCCGACCCATCCTGTTGGATTTGTTTTCTTTTTCTCCTCTTGTCTTTCTCCTCCTCCCCTACCTCCAGGGGGGGGCACATCACAGCTGCCATCATCTGCTGTTGGCTATTGCTTTAGCTGGTCCTCGTGGGAATTGCATACAGTAGCTCAGGGGCGAAGAGGCGCCCTCACTCACCCTCACTCACACACGCCATACGCAGGGTTTGTGGCCTTTGTCTTGTAACACGTTTTTGGGGGCCCCGCCCGTCAAAATGGTTCAGACATCACTCACATCGGGGGACTGGAGACGTATGGAGAACTGGATTTAGATTAGAGTGGCTTCGGCCTGCGTCGCGTCGCTCTCAATCGGTATTGTGGCTGCGTCTAACACGGCACTTCGTCCTGAAGCCCCTTCGCCGGCGCTGCCGCCAGGAAACCCTATCTGGAAAGTGCTGTTGGAATGGCTTTTGGCTTGCTGCTTCAAGCGTTGCGCTGTAGGGCTGAGCAGAAAGCTAGACCTATGCACGGCTTTGCTCTTGTGCTGGCTGTCACCTTCGCCCAATCATACTTGTACAGTATATGTATAGACATACGCGATGAGGTTAGCCGGACCATGAGGGGAGTTGGCTTAGATGGCCGTGGGAGTGCAATTATCAACTCCAACGACGTGGCCGATACTCGCACCCCCTCACCACCCTTCTCCCTACTTTGGCTGAATCCCTGACGTTCATCCTCAGTCCCGTCCAAGGCCCATCTTGCCGGCACGCCAATCTCGTCAGGGTCCCGGCCACACAGCGTGCCATCCGCAATCTCTGTCCACGAGGCCACGCCCTGGGCTGTCATCTCTATCTCACCCTGGCATCTGGCCGTGGGTGGTTGAGTCCCCCCCCGGCCTTCGAGCGCCTATTGGAGCTTCATGTCCCGTCCCTCTTGATTCTTCGCGGCTCAGGGATACGTATCGCTTTCTGATCGAATGCGGTAATCAGTGCGATCGCATCCTCCCGAAGTCTTTCGTTTCTGCGGAGCCCCACCAATGTCGACCCTGCTCTGCTCTACTCCGCTCTCCTTGCTTTCGCTGCCATACACAGCATGCTGCTCCGTAGATGCCTGCAGTATCTCATACTGTACGAGCATGCGCTGCCAAATTGCCAACCAACATGCCTGTTACTCTGTCCCATGCCTGTTTGAGGCTGAAAAGGGAAGGGAAGAAGAAAGATTGCTGTGCTTTCTACAGGCATACATGTGCGCTCGGCATTAGCTTCTCCTCCTGAACAATATTTGCATCAACTCTGCAAAGCGCGGCCAGGATGCCCTACTACGCACTCAAGGTTGGCTCCTGTACGGAGTATATTGGGCAGGATGTCACCCTACTACTACCTGCTCTGTGATATCATGCCAGCCTCCGAAGCCCTCGCTCAGCAATGCTTCTACAATACCGGTGAAGGAGTACATAGTCATGTTTGTAGCTGCCATTAACATGGGTGACCCTCGGAGCATTGTCAGTGCTTCTGCAGTTGCGGCTTGTACGAGGTTGCCATACGCATATATGTCAGAGTCGCATTTGCAGTTCAGCTAGTTTCACAACAAATCAGCAAACAGATTCAAGGAAAACAAAGATGATAACCCAACGTGGTTACACGACTCAAGGGCCGCACCTTTATGCGGATTGATATGATGTGCGAGTTGCGTTGCAGTGGTAGGCACGCAATACCCCGAGACCTGTCTAACAAGTCAAAAACACCATCACGGCCGTCCCGTATTGACAACCTGCACCGTAATAAGGGAAGGCATCTCAGTTGAGTGTTTACGGAAACCGGAATGGCCGACAACGACATTTGAGCGCCCACTTCCCGACTTGATTGGCCTACAGTACAATTTCCCGTTTCGTCCCTCGGCAGAATGCTACTAGGCATCATGCCCTCCACTTCGATGTGTGGTTCGAAGTATCATCAAGCAGGTATCAGACCAAAGTCCAGGATAGGACCTCAGTTTCTTCGAGGATAGACGATGCTCGCATACTTTTGTTTTACATGCCTGTCGGCCACTGCTCGTATATCGTATACACAGTACGATCCTTGCGCCAGCATTTCTGCATACGGAAGCCCCAGGATGTCACTCGTTAATTCTACCTGGACATGCTCGTAGACTACGGAGCCGGCTATTGAGATTGAGAGCAATACCCGTAGATGTACGCAACCAAACGGAAGGCTCCGTAATAGCATCTTGTATTCCATACTGTATCCTGGCCTGGCGACCGGCATGCTCCGTATTTGTCCATCAACATCAGAGCGTCTCCACCCTTGCCTATGACAGCAACGCTGCAGCAGGCACTTCCAGAATGGGAACCGGCAATGCCCATCATTACCACATCAATGGCAGTGCTTTCAAGGTTCTTATCGGACCCCTTTTCGAAGAAATCTCCGCCAATTACGAAATATACGGCCTATAGAATGAATGCCTTCCAATGAGGTCACCGTCTGTCTCATTGCGCAGGCTGTGTACGTCGACGTCGTGTAAGTTGGACGTTTTGTTTCAGGGGCAGCCTCGCCCAGGAAACGGCGACGAAACACGGGCCTTTTTCTCATTGGAGACACTCATTAGAGACAGCCACTCAAGTGCCGTTTCGCAACGCGCGCCCGCTTCGGGTTTCGGGTAATAATCAATAGAGAGCCATCCATCGCTGTGCTCCGAAATGAGTTTGTGCTTCTAGCGACTTTCGTCAGATGCAAGTCGCAACAGCCCTGCACCTCGTACACTAATCCCGTCGCGGTAAGGGGGGCAAGAGGCTTTCTGATTCTTCATTCTGAGACATTCTCCCTAGCAGGAAACTGGAGCCGTCGGCACTGCCGTGTGATTGGCCGAGCTACGAGTGACTGAAGTCTCTTGGTACGTGCAAAATATACTGAGCAACGGTCTGATTGGCCCGTGCTCCGGATCTCGCACTTTGACCAATGAGAGCGCGCCGTTGAGCCCGGTCACATGCTTATTCGCTTCGCTTTGCTATTCAAAGTTAGCCGAAAAGGGCTTCTGTTTTGGGTCTCTGTCTTTTGCGCGAAAGCGAAGAAAAAAAGAGGCTAGCCGCCTTGACAGTCCTCCGAGAGTCATTCTGCCATCCCCCGTCTTCGATCTCGGAGTCGTTCTCCACGCGGATGAGGACCTTCACTACCTGGCAGTAGAGTAGAGAGCCTGGTCGGGAGGAGGCCCTTCGCCGGGTTAGTCACACGTTATTCAATGCTGCGACACAGCGCAGTATGCCTGTAGCACTCCGGCAACGCTAGCAGCCGAGGGGAAGATGCATGCATCGCTGCCTTCCAGAGATCTTGGGGTATGACGGCACTGTAGGTAGGCGACCGTCGCCTGTGTCGCCTCAGTCGTGTTCGGTCGCCAATTAGAGCATCCAGAATACAGCTAACCACAGCCTTCTACCGACACGAGGCGCGCGCGAGCGTCACTGGGCGATGAAGAGTCGCCTGGCTTGAGACGGGGCGCGAGGCGTCTTGGCCTCTCTTGCAGGTCGTAAAAATAGATTTACACGCCTAGGACGAAATTGTAGGTGGTCGGGACGTGTAGAGTTCTGGCCCTCCATGGACAACTGACGCTGCTGCAGAGAAGCCTCCGATGGCTCGCAGACAAGAGACGAGACGAGACGGCAGCGCAGTGCAGTGCAGTGCAGCGCCACACCCACTCGTCGGACCTCTCTCGTTTCTTTGCAGCAGTGGGACCTGTTGCTGTGCCTATACGTCCAGCGCACATGGGGAAATCCTACAGTGCTGCAGCTTCTTCTCCCCATCTTATCGGCCAACCGTCGTCGTTCCGCACTCTTCCGCGCTTCTTGATGATCCTACACAACGTGCCCGTCGGATCTCAAGTTGAAGCTGCCCTCCTGTCTCAGTCCGAAGGGGTGGGAAACGTGGCATGCTTGAGCGGCATCTTGCCCAAATCGAGGCTGTAGAAAAAAAGGTATTCAGGTCCGTGGCAATGCCACTGCTAGTTACTCACATGTCTCACAAGCTGTGTGGCTCAACAGGTGGTCATTCACTCTGTACTATGTATGTATGGGGTACCTATTCTCTTCAAGTTTACGGATGCTCAACTAAAGAGACGTGATATACTGCATGGTTCGAGAACTGCGCAAGCGCTGTTGCAAGCCCTCAGCTAGTTGTGGTATTGTCTTGACAGCCATTTCACGACACTGCCTACCAACCATGCAGTAGGTGGGCTAGCAAACAAGTCAACAATGTTATCCCAGGCCCACGCCGAGGCAGAGACGGGTCTTAGCAGGCTGCTTTCCGGCCAGCTACCCTAAAGTTGAAGCGTCAAAGTGTTTCCCTCTCCCGTTGGTCTCCCAGTTGAGCATTTTTTGGCCCCCAACCAGTTGCTGGTACTATTTGCTATTGGCGCCTTCTCTTCGGCTTCTTACCTTCTCCCTTCTGGCGGGGTGCGAAAACTCCATGGTTCTAGAGCCGTAATGGAGATGTGATGATGATGATTTGTTGCAAGCCTCTATCATGCATGACACGAGGCTAATCACATCGATAAGTTACGGAGACAGCAATCTTATCCCGACTACAAAGCACGAAATCAATAGCGCCGTTGGAATGAATATCAAGAATCTCAATAGCTCGACGTTGTGATAGAGGCTATCATGGCTTGCCGAATGCGGTGTTATGGCGCGATATATTGACCATCGTTGGCAACATCTACTGCCACTACTCCAAATAGGCGCCGTCAGGGATCTCTCTCCGTTAAGCATGTCGCGGAACGGCGCAAGGGTGCTAGGGAAGTGGGAGGCTGCCGGGACGCTACCAGCACATGCTACAAGAATGTCCAGACGAGGGCAATGAGAAAAGGGGGGCGTGTGGACGTTCTGCAGCGCTGGGATGAGGCAACTTGGCAGCTCCCTAGCAGCAAAGAGGTGTACAGATATGGATGGCGTTTCGAAGCTCCCTTTGCCGAAGCCCACAATTCTCTGTTCCCACACCCTGGCAGCCCCGGCAATCCGGTAGCCCAAGCACTCGGTTCGCCGAGCTGACTAACCGCCAGGATCAAGGACCATGATGAGATCGACAGCAAGTCACCAGCGATTCCAGGGCCAAAAGAAGAAGGAAAGAAGGAAGCCCTGCATCATCCTTTTCGGTGATCGGGCACGGGTTGCTGCCCGTATCAACATACAGCCTGGCAAAGATTCTCGTGCTGTATTGAAAGACGTCGATACAGATACAGCCAGTCAGCCACACCGCCACTACCGCTTGCACACACTTGCAGAGTTTACGATAAATTGCATGCCCACGTTGGGATCGTGATCCTGATCGTCGACTACAGTAGTTAGTGCATACACAGGTTCATGCGCTTCACTACTGTAAGCTAGCACCAGTCACCGATCGACTTTGTACCGCCTTTCCTGCGCCCCCTTCGCCCTGTAGCATATCGCAGCTAAAAATTGTCGGGAGAGCGAAATTAGTGGTTTCCTGCTCGAATGTGCCAGATGTTGGGCTGAAGTGCAGCGGCCAGCAGCTGCATCGCATGGATGAGATGAGATTTGATTTGGCTCGTTTTGGGCTGTCTGGAGAGCTCATTATGCTACGACCCCTACCCTGGCCTCTGATTGGCCAGTCCGTATTTTCGTTCTTAACCCCACGAAAGTTTTCGCAGGGCCTGCTTGTCACAGGCATGTGAAGAGTGGAGATGGCCGGCACTGGGCTTGTGCTCAGAGTATGTACATAGTAGGATGTGTTAGTAGTAGTCCTCTGTGCATGAGACAATTACGGAGACGCAAGGGCGGCTACCATTTGCTCTATCATGGCGGCAGAACCCCTCAATGGCGTTGCGCCATATTTTGCTTGACGGCCACCGGCGGCTCTGCATTGACCAGCTATTGGCCATATGCGCAAAATTGCTCTTTCAGGATACTTTCAAGCCACCGGTGGTGGCCAAATACAGAGCTACGGGAGAGCTCCCTCAGCTAATCCAGATGCATCCTAGGTTTCAAGCCTGACGTTGAAAGCCACCGGCAGACCGCCACGCCACGCAAACCCGGTACTATGGAGGGGGGTCTTGCTAGCATCCCTGCTCTCATTCCAGATAACCACGAGAAGCTGAAGAAAAAGGAAAGCAAAAGACGGGACATGGCGAGCCAAAATTGGCAACAGGACAATGACAGAAACCGACGGGCTGGGAATGACGCTGACGTCGATATAGTTGTCCATGAAACCGGAATGCTTGACGTTGAATTCTGCCAGCACAACTTTAAGTTTACGAGGCAGCCTCTTGGGAAGGACCAACAAAGTACGAACCGCTAACTGCATTAACAACATGGGCACATGAGTTTATAGGGTTCTCAAGACAACTTGCAGCATCACTATGACTAGCAAGCGCCGCTAACACAGGAGTTGCATAGTTCCCTTGCAGCGGCAGATACAACAGTGAGGCAGATCTTGTAGCCGAGTTGCTGTCCCAGGAGCGTGGTCTAGCTTGCGCAATTAAGTGCTCACTGCAGTCAAACTCAGGAGGTGGCATGGTATGGGCAGCACATTTGCACAGGAACGGCTGGTGCTGTCTTTGCTTCTCGTCCCAACGTTGAGCCCTGGTAAGGCTAGAACTACATACACCCACCCTTTAAGCCGTGGCACGGCAAGGCCTATATTTCATGGGTCGGGCACGGCCTGTGTTGACAGCGCGGAGAAGCCAAAGTCGAGAGCTAAAGAGGCTTGTACTATGCATGCATACATTCCCAATCTCGCCCTGTCGAGCTAGAAAACCAACGTCCAAAGCGCCGTCAGCTCTCGTTCGAGACTGGTCCACGTAGGACGAGGCGTACCAATCTGCCGGTAGGTCGTGATCAGAGAAACGAATGCCTCGAGGCGGCGCTTATCCGTCCCAGCCGGCTGGAAACGCTTAGCTTCGTAGGGCTTGTGGCGGAGAACCAAAATCCAGGGCTCCCACCTGACTCCTAGGAAGCCTTTTTGGTTTATGCATTAGGCTTGAGGGAAGCTTGCTTTAGGTTGATGCTAGCAAAAGGATTCGATTCGAGACCTCACGGCTCGTGGTGGGAAATGGCTGGTACAAATCGCGATAGTACATGAGATTGCGACCATGCTTACTGTTCCTCTTTGCAGCCCTCACTCGGGAGGCTCACGCAAGCAGAAACGTGCCCGACTCCGTACGGAGCACGGAACATTAACTCAAATACAGTACGAGTATGTATGCCAATGGCCCTGGCGGAAGAATTACGTTACGTTCGCAAAGCCAACCTTTTCGAGATTCACCCCTGGCTCTCCGATACCCTTGACACTCGATTTCCGCTTGCGTGAACAAGTGTGCTTGTTAGCAGTGGCCCAATGCAACCCAACATCTGTACTGGAATACCTAGCTGGCCTTTTTAACTTGCATGCTGTTGCGAGTTTATTAGCATTCTTCATGCGATGCATGCCTGTCTGAAGTGGAAAACGGGCGATTTGGCTCTTGAGTATGTGATGTAGGTGGTTTCATCAGGCGCAAAGAAAGGCTATCTGACGTACGGATGACAGGTGCTACTGCGGAGAAAGTCGCATCGCTAAGCAGCTTTTGGCGAGCTCGCACTTACAGCATTAGGCTGGACGGGATGATCGCTGGCTATTCCTTCAGATGCCTGTCTGTATTGGACGAGTGGCATTTGCCCCCGCTTGCTCCCTTTGAACAGAAGGACGGCTACCGTACAGTATATTCGAGTCTTGAAGCGGGGGTGTTTCAGCGCAAAACATTGCAAATTCATGCGCCGCTCACCATCAGAAGCTTTGAGCACATCTATTTTTGCAGCGTTTAGTCTTTTGGGGGCCATCTTGCCTAGCGCGGCTGGCGAGACATGCTCAGACGGCAATCGGCGTGATATCCAGCCAGGGATGTGCTTCTGACATCCGCTAGGCCCTCTGCGCTCGGGTCCGTCTCCCGACTAGCACTAACGCTTAACTACGGGGAATTGTGGCTCGTTTAATAGAAGTGGTCGGCGACCACTCTCGTTAGCGTCAAGATGTTGCCGGGGGATCGTGGCCAGGGGGTGTGAAGGGGAGGGGGACGCCTCGTAGGGCAGGCGAATTGCTGGCGAGGACGGTCCCCCCAGTGGCAGAGCGATTCGTGCCCAGCAAGACGGCTTCAACGCCAGCATTCCATACAGGGAGAAGGCCTAATCACCTCCAGACGCAAAATAAAGGGGCTGATGAGAGGGCGCGTGCTGAGGCAGTTGTTTGATGGCAAGGAGGGGGGAAGCTTTGCGTGTTGCTTGTCCCGAGTCTTTGGTCTTTGGATAGCCTCATGGTTTGCTTGGCGTTGAACGCCTCCCCGAAGTCTTACACTCGGCGCAAAGCAGAGCTCTTACGAAGCACCAAATCGGCCAACTGTCTGCAATTAACTTTGGCACTACTAGTAGATTGTGCTCGTCATTGCTGGTGGATAACAATTGCTCTACTGTACGGGCTTGCCGCTGTCAATGACGGGTTGACGGTGACTACAGCCACGGGGCTACTGCCTCTGTTTTTCAGTGGATATCGTCTCTTTGGCGCAAGATTTGAGAGAGTCTTGTAAGTGGAGATGATGGGCGTGGCGCTCTCGTAGCGACGCGGCCAAGCATTTTGGAATAAGCACGGCCACGTGTGGTTGTCGAGGTGAACCTGGGCCCTGAACAAATGCGCCCGCCTTGCTGAGATTCCCCCCCAAATCTACAGCTTGCTGTGCTATGCTACTGTGTGCTACAGTACGGTACGGTATTGCCCCATGCCATGCCCATGCTGGCATCTGGTTTAGTCATGCCTAGGCGCTCGCTTCCGCCCGCGATTTCCCAGAGAGCGATGGCCAGAGGCGCGAGCGAGGGCGCTTGACCGGAAGGGGCTTGAATTCGCGATATGACTTCGGCGGCAGCAATCCGAATCGAGGCAATCTGGATGGGGAGAGGCGAATAGGAATCGGGTAATGTTCGCTTCTTGTTCTGGCGCTTCTTTGCCATAGGTTTGATGCGTTATGCATTGCTTTGGGGGCCCTATCTTGCCGAAACATCTTGTTGATGGACAGGACCGATCGGAGAGCGCGAAAGGGGCCGAACGAATGCGACGGCACGTTGGGGGGGAAAAGATGCACGCACGTTGAGGCGCTTACACCAATCAGGGCTTGTCTGCGGTATCCTACAGACTGAAATATTGCATCTATACTTGCGGTTCTACTTCTATAGGCCTACTAGTATGCAATATGTCTCCCACATGTTGTCCATTTGGAGTCGTTGCAACAACGGAGGGGCGAGAATCTTGGCCTCGACCTGTCTGGGCCTTGTCCTGAAAAGACGCCGTCGTACTCGTACGACGATTTGTCGACGGTCCGGTCTCTCAGGTATGATGATATGGTGGATGCCGTCATGCTGGATTTCCTATTTGGATCGAATATGCACCTGGTGCAGCTCATCGCCATCCAATACAACGGCAGAAACGCCCGATTGAGCATCGCACTGCCTCTCATCACCCACCACGCACCCAATAGCACATTGCACTATTTGCTCTGGATGCGCCAAGTGCGTTGGCATGCACGTCTGGGCACTTACAGCAGGCCTTGCCGCAGGCCTCTAAATCAACCTACATTGGCCCGCCGACATGCAAGATGGACGGGCCATGTCTGGAGTCCGGAGCGCAGCCGGCAGCAGCTCGGTCGCACAGGCAGGCCGAGTGATACTACGGTGCTGCATCTTGCTGCCTTTGCTACATGTACACAGTCACAACGACGAGATGACACAAATCAGCGACCATGCCGCGGCACCCAATCGCTGGCCCGTCCTGCTGTGTCTTTTCCCAATGGCTGCTCCGTCTTATCCTTCAGCAGGTCAAGGGTCGCTGTGGTGTGTGTATCTGGGCTAAGGGAACGGCCCGGTGGGTTTGTCTCTGCCCATCCCCATCCCTTTCCTGGTTCATCATGATGATCGGGCTTTGTTTTTATGGTGCCTGTCGTCAATGTCGTACCGTAGCACCCTGGGATGGAGGGAAGAAAAAAAAAAGTGACCGATTTGCTGCCGGCGTCGCAACCCATAGCCGGCATCTGCTCTATCCGAAATAGGGTGCTCTCGAATTGTTCTCTCGTTCAGGGAATTGAGCGACACCCCCCCTGTTGACTTATATAAGCTGGGGATTCGTTCGGCCAATGACTAGTGGTTGTGAAGGGCATTTCTTGACTCAACAGTGCCCCCATATTCTTGCATATCGCCAAACTTCCTTTCACCGTAAGGCACTCGTACAAATACATACAGAGTCCGCAGGTACGAGCTCCACACCTAGGCGTTTTTCTCTCCTTCTGGGCACTAAGATAGCCTTACCGTAGAGACCATTTTTTTTGTGCATATTTGTATATACATGACAACTATCTGATCTGCCGAGCCTCATTTTCATAACTCTCTCTCTGTCTTTGGAGAAGTAGGTTGTATTTTCTGTGTAGGATCCTGTTGCCAAGGAGGGAGAGACTTTTCGTAAGTTTCTGTATCTTTGGCCACCACGGTGGTCCTCTTTCTCCTATCTCGGAGCAGAAACACCTTTTTGTCTACATTATTGGTTTTCTGAAGAAAATTCCTTTTCGGAGATACTCTTAGAACCATCAGAAACTAGCAGCAAACATCCCTGTGTGTTTGTTTGGCCACATGCCCCTTGCCCATGCCTTATTCTGTGGATAATACCGGAGTAAGGGAAGTCTGGAGAAGAGACTCAAGCAAGGCGATAAGTGGTCTGGCGCCAAACTCCGTCGATGCTAGCTAGCTGTTTTCAGTTCGTCCAGACCAGTATTTTCGCAATCGTCTTACCAACCACACTGGCGAGTGGATGTACAAGTACGAAACTCTTCACACTTGTCGAGGAACAAACAATAGGCCGCGGAAGGGCCCCCTCCCTAACCCCTTGAATGCCAACGGATGATCCGTGCTAAATTCACGTATGGAGTCTGATTGTATGATGTGGTGCGATGGCGGAACCCCTTCCGCGTTTACTTGTTTGTACATACGAATGTGCTCATTGAGACACTAGACCGACCTCCTGTACTTATCATCCAAGCTCTCTGCATGCAATGCGGATCTATCTCTCTTGTAGACACGACAAGGCACATTTCGCATGGCATGGCATGGCATCCCTTCCCTTTGAACGGGGCGGCCCACGACGTCGCCTCGGCTTAAAGTGCTAGCTGGGCCTACCTAACTGGCCTGCCTTTTGAGAGGGGGGCCAAAACAGATATGAGCTGTATGTCTCAGTTGAGAACGGAACGTCAAAACCTGTGACGCAGCCTGTTTAATCCCGCCCCGGCATACTACTTGTATCGTAGCGAGCGAGCGATAGGCTAAACTGGTATCTTGTGTACACATCGTTATTTCTGCCTGTCTATCTGTTTTTTGTTTGCTCCCCCCCGCCGTCTCTCTTCACCTCCACAGTTCTTTTTTTGATCGGGGAGATCGGGAGTGCAAATCGATGTTTCAGTTTTTAATGATCTGATTTGTGTGAATCTTTTGTGTCATAGATCTTTTTTTTTTCTTTCCCAATTCTGAGATTTGATTTCGTCATGCATTTTTTTTTTTTTGGCTTTGTGTGAAGGTCGATCGCTGGATCTGTGGTTAGGCAACTGGATAGTGAATGTGTGTAAAGACACTACTATCGTTACCTAGTATCTACGTCGTGTGCACTGTGTCTTGGAGAGAGTTGAGCTTTTTATGCTTCTTTTCTTTTTCTTGTTGTGTATGATGAAGTTTTTTTTTCCCACGGAACTAGAAAGCGGAAGTAAAGCTATGTTGTGATACTAGGGAACTCATAATGCTTATTTCCGCATCCTTCTGTAAATGTTGTGTAGTGTAAAGAATCTGCTTCAACTCACGTCATTCATCCCAGAGTTTGTCTCTGTTGTATCTCCCGCTGTGTACTCTGTAACAATTATGTGCCTAAGATTTAGGCCTTGTGTTCCAAGACACGTTTAATCTTACCAGAGACACAAACTCCGTGCTCTTTTGGTACTCGGGCCGTTTTTAACCTTCTTAACGACGCCCGAAGGGGAAGCGAACCGAGCTCTTGGTAATTGTACAAGTAGCTCGGCTTCCCCTTTGTACGGAGGACAGGTAGTACATAGAACCGAATGTGGAGATTACCGTTACGGTGGTACCTAAGGGAAGAGGGAGAAGAGGATTCCCTTTTTGATCTAAACGTGGTTCTGCGAGAAAAACTGGGAATGGGGACCAAGGGAGAGGAGGGAGACTCTTACCTCACCCCCTGTGTTGAGACTAGCAACTCTTGCTGCCCTTGTTGTGGTATTCTATCGGATACAAGCAGTGAACCCTGTCATAGTGGAAACTCTCATCGTGATATCCTGCGGTTTTTTTTTCTCTTTTACTCCTCTTCACCCCCTCCCCTGGAACGAAAACGGCGATCTGGTGACAGGGCTCCCGCGTGGACTTTATGCTCTCTCTCCCTCTCCCTTGGAGGAAGGGGGGGCATTTGCATGGGTGGGAGAGGAGATCGGAATTTCGGAAGAAGAGACTTTGAATTGATGATGATGAGATGTGCAGGGTTTCTGGGCGGATATCTTGTCCCCCTTCTGATTTTTTCTCCTTGTCTTTCATTCGTTCGCTCGGAAGAGTAAATAAGCTGTATGGTCTGGGATGGGGTTTTGCTTGGCGAGACGGGAAGTAGTATGGGGAATGCAGGGTGTAAAGCTTGTGTGTTTCGATTCAGGGGAAAAAAAAAGGTGAGAAACAGTTAGTGGTAGTAGCAAGGTGTAAGTGAATGTTGATTTTTGTTTCTTCGCACCTTGGGATCATCCTTAATGCGATGGGTATTTTAGGAGGGTCCATCTTAGGGGACTTCTCTGTAATTTGATGGCCATGATGGCTGTGATTTACAACGTATGGCGAGAAACGTACAAGGCACATAAATGTAGTAGCTATGTGTTTAGGAATCGGGCCATGTGTGAGATTTTGAAACTTGCCGCGCTCAGAGCAAAGACTGAGTAGCATAGATGAGCCTTCACAACGGAGAAAGTTTGTCTTTTCAGAGGGAAGATTTTCAGCATAGAGAACGCTGAGATATAAAGGCATAATATGAAATCCGAATGAAACTGATTTTGCAGGCCGTATATAACTTATACGATGTTTGTCTATGCAAGTCCTGGTCGATACGGTGAGCAAATGTCGTACTAAACCTCTTGCATCACACTAGCCGTTTTACAATGAGCAAGGAGGTTTGTGGAATTTGCCGTCGCTTTCTTGATATGTCCTCATCTGTTTTTCACTTCGATTATGGCATATAACCTGGCATAATTGTTTATCGTAACTGACGAGAGAGAACAATATCTGAGTTGCTGTTGAGATCGTTTCAGGGCTGAGCAAGAGAATCGAGGCAGTGAAACCATGTACAGTGTCCCAACTCTCAATATTGAGCTGGTATACATCATTCATAACTCACACAATCAAACAAGACAACTACATCAATAAAAAGCCAGCCCAATTTGCCTCATTTCTTACTCGCTCAATAGCGATCAATACTCTGCACTTTCTACACGTTTTATCACGCTGAAGATGTTAAGCTGATAAGCTAAGAGCGGGCTTCAGCATCAAATCGGCTAAGCCGCGGAGCGCGCCGAGCTTGACAGCTCAGTCACGTGCTGCTAATGCGTCACTGGTCACTGAGCTTACCTCACTCACCTCCTTATCAATAACGTGGCATCAAAGCATACCGTTACAATTGTTAATCAGCCATTCGAGCCCATTTCGTCTTCTCCCGGTACAGCGAGGGCGGTTGCATGCTCGAATGATGGAAATGTAGAGTCTGGAAATTCGCGTTTTTCATCAATCCACGTCAAGTCTTTGGTTCGCAATGTTTAAACTGCGGCTGGGCTGGTATGCCGGGGTAGGTCTCGATCTTCAGGCTTGGTGTCAAGCTCTCCTCCAATCAGGCTGCGCGGCATTCACCACCCGCCTAACAAAACAGCTAATTTCTCAGTATATGTCTGATATACATGATGCTCACATATGGTTATTCTAGGTGTCGACTGCCCTGGCGGGTGGCGTCGTGCTCTCGGCATTTCACCAGCGGGCCAACTTCTACTCGGCTATGGTATACCTTGCGCAGAGCAACTTCTGTCTGCTGGTACGTGACATCGCCTCTCCCTCTCTGTCTATTTGTCACGGTAGGACTTGAAAATTGACTTTGTTATTCTAGGTTCTGGTCAATTTCACCTTGTTCTTGTACACTAGCTTCATCTATGCCTTGACGCAGATATGCTTTGGCACGCTGCGCGCGATCGAGGTCGAACAACTTACCGAGCGAGCATGGTTTGCTATCACCGAGACATGTCTGGCCATGACAATCTTTCGAGAGGAGATTGGGGCTTGGTTCCTTGTCATGTTCACGGCGCTGGTCACGGGCAAGGTCTGGGGCTGGATTGGAGATGGCCGTGTAGACTTTCTCGAGCAGCAACCCCCCACGAATCCTCGACTCTTCCACTTGCGACTCAGTATCTCCCTAGCGGCTAGCTTCATCTACGATATCTGGATACTTCGATATACCGTCCTCACGGTCATTCAGCAGGCCAGGCCCAATATGATGGTCATGTTTCTGTTTGAGTTTGCCATCCTCGCCACCAACTCTATGAGAACGGGATTCCGCTACTTGGTATCAGTCACGGAGCAGCGCATCCTCGAGCTGCAGACCCGCAAGCATTTGGCGGAGCGGAAGGCCGAAATCAGCAGACAGAGGGATGAGATTATCCGTCAGCGCGAAGCAGCTGCGGCAGCTGGGGAGCCAGCTCCGGAGAATGAAGAACCCTTGCCCAATCCTGATGATATCGACGAAATGGACATTGAAGTGCCCGGCTGGTCGGCAAAGGGTGAGCTGATTCTTTGGCTGGACTTGCTCACTGGTAAGAGAAGCCCCCTTTCCCTGAAGAGGTTGTATACAACTACAGACTCTAACTTCCATCACTAGACTTTGCCAAGCTGGGAATTTACATCTCCTTCTTCTTGATGCTTCTCATGTTCTATGGCCTCCCGATTCATATTATGCGAGACTTGTTCATGACGACGAGAGACTTCTTGAAGAGACTCAACGCCCTTCTACGCTATAGACGGGCTATCCAAGAGATGAACAAATACGCAGATGCGACTGTGCAAGATCTCGCACAAGAAAACACATGCATCATTTGCCGTGAGGAAATGCGTTTCTGGGACCCTGCAGAGAATGTAGGTGTTGTCGACCGTATACGCCCCAAGAAACTTCCATGTGGTCACATTCTACATCTTGGCTGCCTCAGGAGCTGGCTGGAACGGCAGCAGGTGTGCCCGACATGTAGAAGCCCAGTCACGGGTGAACAACCACGGCCTCGTAATGGCCGTCGTCAAGCTGGTCTCAGGATACAGTTTGGCCAGGCACCGCCCCGAGGCCAGAATCAACGTGGAAACGAAAACGACAATGGAAACAATGATAACCATGGACATGGCGACGGGCAACATGCGCACCATCATCCTCAAGGGGGACGAGGCGGCGGACAGCCCCGCGTCTTTACTCTTGGTCCTATAAGAGTTGGATTCGGAGCTAATGACCAGCAAGTTCGCCAGCTCGCTCAAGAGTTTGGCATGCCGCAAATTGCTGGTGGTCAGGAACCAAACGCAGCTACGACAGCCTCTCAGAACCAGTCTCAGTTGCCTCCATCGGGTGACAATTTACAGCAGGCCGGAAATCTTTTACAGCAGGCAGAGCAGATGTTGCAACGCGAATTGCAGACTTTACAAGGTACACAGCACGAACTGCAAATCGCCAACATGCTCAATACTGAGATTCAGCGGCTTCGCCAGAGACGGTTGCAGCCCCAGGACGCCGCGCAGAATGGCCTGAACCAATACCCTGTGCCCTACTATCCACCAACTGGAGTCCCGGTAGGCCTGCCACCGCTGCCCATGCCGGTGCCTCAGCTTGGTGGTTTGCCACCATTCCCCCCTCCTTTCCCGGGCATGCCACCCAGAATGAACAGCCCGTTGATGACTCGACACGGAGCTGGCCCCTCCACGACAGCAATTCCTGCTGGTAGCTCTGAGTTGCCAGAAGGACTAGTGCTGCCTCCTGGATGGTCCTTGACGCCTCTACAGAGGCTGGATAATGCTCAGACTGCACCGCCGTTCCTACCTCAAACTACTGGCGTGCCTCACACTGGGGACCTTGTAAACGGCAGCCAGGCTGCATCAATCTCAGCACAGCCAACGCCGACGGTACCACATAGCCAAGAGACTGCGCCAGCGGAATCTTCGCCATTTGCTGCTCCTGCTTCTAATGCTTCGAGAACACGAGGGGATCAACCGCCGACTCCTGCAATTTCGTCAGACCACCCTCCCGTGGTGTCACCCAGCCCAATGCTGCCAAACTGGGGCGGGTCCAATCAGCTTTTCGGAAACGGATCTCGACTGGATCAAGGAGACACGGCGAGCCAAGCCAGCACACAAGCTGCTCCGCCAACAGAAGTCGAAAACATACCCGAAAGCAGCGGCAATGTCAATACTCATGGATCTGCTCCCGAGACTGATCTCAAAAGAGAGCCGAGCATCTTGGAGCTTGAGCAGAGTGAAGCGGCTCACACAGAAGAAGAGCCATCCGACAAGGGAAAGGGTAGGGCCGTTACAGTGGAAGAAGCTGATGATGATGAAAATTGACGCGGATAAAGATGAGAAGACGGTTTTTTACGTGTATTAAATTATCCCGGGCTGCGGTCCGATTGTAGAGCGCACTTTTAGCGTCGTATATCCTGTTGATGGTTATGGCTCGTTCTTGCAGACAAGAAGGAGCAGTTTTTATGTACGCCGCCCGTCCATATGCGTAAGCAAAGTGTTACGGCGTTTAGGGTGGACAGCAGATGGCATTCAGATCACATTCGCCCAATTCATACTCATGACTTTTCCACCTCTTTGGATGTTTTGACTGCGTGTAAATGTGACTGAATTCTGGCCAACTTGCATTCTCATGCTGGGAGTAAAAGCTTGATTTGATTCCCAAGAGGCAGTATCGCATCGTTGTGGACGTGGCATTATTTTCGTTACATACATACGTAAACTTTACTCGAAACAGCTATTCAAAAAAAAAGACGAAGACGTCACAACAACGCCAATACATATCGCTCTTCCCCAAACATGGAACAAAAATACCTCCTTTTTTTATATTTCGCAAACGCTCACTCTACTCCTGACTTGGCGCCTCCTCAACCCTGGGCCCCTTTTCCCCAATCTTGACAATCAAATCGTAACTCACTCTCAAATTCTCCGTGCCACTCAGGGCTCTCTTCATCATGGCCTCGTTCTTCTCCTGTACCAGTTTCCGTATAGCCCCGACGAGGAACCCAGCGACAATGTCGACGGACCATCGGTCTGGGATGAGGGCCAGCACGTCGTCGACTTCGTACCATCCGCCGAAGCGGTCGAGAAGAGCGCTGGTCTGCTCGACGCGGTCGCTCACGTCGTCAATGGCGAGGAATTCCCGGAAGACGACCTGAAAGAGGCGACGCTGCTGTTCGATTTCGGGAACGCTGTCGCGGCGCCCTTGCATGGGGGAGTAGATGGTTGCGCCGCCGCGGAGGCAGTACGACACGGCGGTATCGTAGTCGCCGAGTTTGTGGACCAGGAGACGCAAAGCCTCTTCGTGCTTGCGTTCTCTGCCGGCGAGGATGATGGCCTCGGGGACGAGCAGGTCGCCTGATAACTTGTCGGTGCGATCTCTAATCGCGGCAACGTCGTATTCGTGAGGGCCGCCGAGGAGTTGAAGCAGACGAAGGCGGCTTTGCCAGACCTCGTCGTTTTCAGGGGCATTTTCAGTCAGGAAATGCCTATATGTTGGTTTGGGATTTTGAAGAGCTCTGTAGGCATCATATGCGGCCAGGACGCGGTCCCGGCTCTCGTCAGATTTGAGATCGTCCATGACAACCTCCAAATAGTAGGAAATAAGCTCGTTAACATATGTTTCATACCCTTTGTCGAACACCAAGTGTTCCAAATAATATCTGACAGCGCCTGGAGCTTCGGCACGCAGCAGCTCTACTGCTTTGGTGGGCTCAAACTTGGGTGCTTTGCTTTTATCTTCGGCGAATACTTGCACGCCAAGCCTTGGGTTCCTATTGGCTAACCACAGACCGTACTCTTGAACAAGCTCTTGGTTGCTGATCTTGGTGAGGTAATCCCGTATTCTTTGCTCACCGTCAACCAACTCTTGGGCGTCATCTTCCTCTCCTTCGAGGACGCGCTTCCAAGTCGCCAAAACATCGGCGGACATTTTTCGGCTGTGATATAATCGGCTTAGAGCAAAGAATCTGTGATATGATTCGAGGAGGCTGACGGCTCGATCTAAGCAGTCTATACCGCCGTCCACGAGAGCACCTATCTCTGCCCGGACGGCGCCCCCCTTTCCTAAACCCTTGGGTGAGTGCCTATCAAGCTCTAGTAGAACGAGCAGCAGTGCTGCGTCTACCGTTCGGAACACTTCGGCCTCAACTAATACGCTCCCAAAGCCCTTTAATTTTCTCCAGGCATGAAGATAGCGTCTCAGGAAATGCAGAGTTTTAAGTGGAAGGCCTCTAATGCCTTCTTGAGATAGCGTTTGAAATGCTGGGTTTGCCAGGAAAGCCTCGGGAGCTTCTTTTACGCCGCCATAAACCCAAATACCTCGGCGGCCTTCAATGATTTCATTTCGAACGCCTGGAATTAGAGAAAGAACAACTCGGGGATCAAGTTTACTCTCGACCAGAACTTCTTGCAACGCATTTAACTCTTCGTCTGAGAATTCCGTGTCTGGCGGCGAGAGAAGGAGGTTGATTAAAAGGATAACTCCAGCTTTTTGTTGTATATAGCCAAACGAAGTAAATTCGAGCTCCGTCTTGGGCTCACGATCGCGAATAGCTGACAAGACCATGATGATTGCGCGTTTATCAAAGTCTTGCTTATCACTATAAGCTGCCTGGCGAGCAGTTTCTAATTTCTTATCGAGTTGGACAATAAGGGGATTCCGCACAGCCCACCAGATCCGATTGCCACGCCATATAGCAACACGCGTCTTGGATTTCGCAAGGCGGCGGGCGAATTCCTCTCCTTCTGTAACTCGTGCGGCTTCCCACCCCTCTGGAAGAGACTCTCCGTCCTGTGAATCAGCGTCACGCTCGAAAAGTTCCCTTTCCTTTGATAGCTGTTCGATCGAGAGAGTAGTCCGAGAGCTTGAGGGCTTTAACGTCGGCGATTTTGGAGCAGAGGACTCTGCTGAGCTGGGAAATGGTATGAATTTTCTCATGCTGAGTTTCTCGACAACCTCGTCGGACTGGGTCTCCTGGCTGTTTGTGAGAGCACGGATTCCGTATGTCCCGCTCAGGCTAGCATCATCTGCCTCTAACCATTGCTTTTCGGGATGTGCTTCACTGCCGGCACTCCAACTTTGAATCTCTACTCCGCTGCGAGGGACACCACCCTTGACATCTTTTGTCATGGAGGCAAACACGTAGCCGTCCACGTCTTCTGATGAGCCAGCATCTGATGAACTGCCGTCAACCACAACTTGCTCGGGGTATTTATCAAACGTGATAGTTGGCCGAGTAGGATCGCCATCAAGGTTTACAAACATGCCAACGCCAGGTTCAGAAGGAGTAGTGCCCATTACTAAAAGGAACTCCTCTGGGGTTGGCGAGGCAATATGCGGCTTTAGAAACACTGTCACAACCTGTGGAGCTGGGCTAGAAGGAGGAGGGGGCGCTGGTAGCGGTTTGTCGCCCGGTAGCGGTTTGTCGCCCGGTGGCGGAGTCGAGCTATGCTCCTCGGGAGGTCGAGGGCTCGATGGCTGTCCCGGATGAGACAGCGTCTGTGAAGCCGGCGGCATTGGGCTTGTTCCTCGAGAACTGGGAGCTGGTGAGTCTCTGGATCGGTCTGCAGTTCCCAGGCTCGCACTTCGGTTATGACCTTTTGAGCTGCTTCTGGGCTGTGCCCGGCTTCTTGAGGCACTTCGGCCGCTGTTTGCGCCCTTGGCAATGTCTTGGACATGGCCAAATTCGGCGGCATTAGGATTTTCTTCCAAGGATGACATGTTCATGAGGGGAATCTTTAACTGTCGGTCCACGTCGAGAAGAGCGTAAGTCTTTGAGTCTGCAACACATGCTATAGAATCTCGTCGCACAGAAAGGGTGCTTCCTGCAAAGTCGATATTCTGGAGATGTGTGTAAGTGGTAAGACCTTGCTAGCGAGGAAAGCCTTGCTTGGGTATAGCGAGCACTGAATCATACCTTGATAGCGCGCACATCTTCGTCAATTCTAACAACCTGGATTCGCCTATTGAGAGAAAGAAGAGCCGTGACAGTTTCGCCAGTGTTTGTAGCTCCATCACCAAGTCCCTCTTCGTTCAAGTCAACGCCACCGATCCAGCCGCAGTTCTTGACCTGCTTCGTTCCAAAAACAGGACTCAACTCTGGAAGAGAGTAAAAGGTGACCGTTCCATTGCACAATATACATGCCTTGCCGACGCGAGGTAGCAGCAAGATTTGTTGCACACCAGGCCGAGCCGTGGTGTTTTCAGCGAATGCCGGGGAGAGCCTGGAGGCTGGAATGAACACCGGTCGTCCGGACGGGTCGGAGGGATCTGGAGGGATGCTAACGAAGTGAAGAAGCTCGGCGGCAGAAGTGCCGACGTAGAGATTGCCGTCTGCATATCGAGGAGAGCGAGGCTCAGTTAGCAAGCGGTATAAGTGGTTGAAGGTGTAAACAAAGAGCGCACGAACCGAAGTACTCGACGCAGTTGATCTTGATATCGCCCTCATCACCATCCGCTGAGAGAGGCACCGACTCTATCCATGGCTGCAGCACAAACGGCCCCTCTGATCGGTCCACGGGCTGCACGTTAACGGTTGGCGAGGCCATTGCGGGTGATGGTGATGATGCCCCTCCACCCGGGCCATTGGATGTCATGACAGCGTATCTCCTTCTGGTGATGTCATCTGAACACCGGGATCATGATCTTATCCCGGGAAGATGGTTTGAGACGAAATATCCACGCTCGCAACGAGAGCAGCGACTTGGAGAGGCGAGCTGGAGGGGAAGCCTTGGAGTGCTCGTGTTCGAGGTGACGAATGCCCCAGCCTTTCGCCTAGCGCTAATACCTTGAGAGCTGCGAGCTGTTGCGGGCGAGGCTGAGGTGGGGCGCTGATGGCCCCCTGTGGCTGGTTGTCTAGCACTAGGACACGCTGGAACTACGGGGCACCGGCGCCTGGAACTGGGAAGCTTGCGTCGCCTTGCGCCGATGCGACTTTGGCTACGTCAACTCGTTTCACAACCGACAACCACGCTGACTATCCACCAATCTGGAACATTCAACCATTGGGGCTGCGCTTCTTGCTCTCTGAATAACTACGAAGTCGGCATGCCAATGCTTGCCTGACCGACCATCTCTCCCTTTCGCAGCGGCGAAAATAATACAGCACAGGAGCTCAACAACCATGTCGAACGAAACGGAAGGGGCTGTAGCGCAGAGCAGCAGCCCCGATGCTGTCGGAGGAAACAAATTCTCTCACGCCATCTCAGCGTGGAGGAGTATGTAGAGCATGCCGCGTATTCGTGCAATTGAATCGTCTGACCATGTCACACAGATGTTGACCTGACAACGCTGGTATCCAATCTAGACAATACGGCGTCGGAGATTGTGACCTACCAGCGAGACTCGACGGTGCAGCGCAAGGAACTGGCGCAAAAGACCAAGGATTTCAGAAAATCAGATGATGCTACAAAGTTGGCAGAGATCAAAGGGCTTCTCAAAGGTGCATTCTTCCCTGGCTAACGACCCCTCGCTGTCAAGGCAACGCCGACAGGCTGACATTGGGTGGCTACAGCATACCAAACCTTTATCGATCTCCTGACGAATCATTCCAAATCGGTGAACTCGGCATTTCTCAAAGCATATACCTCGCTGTCTGAGGCCCCCGATCCATATCCTTTACTTGAAGCCTCGGTTGATTCGATGCTGGTGTCCGAAGATACGCTACCGAAAGTTACCGAAGAAAATAAGCATCTACAAAAGAGCGTGTCGAAGCTTACGACGCAGCTCGAAGAATCAGAGTCCAGGCTCCAAGACGAACGCGCTGCCCGCAAAGATCTTGAGGACAACTTGGAATCTAAGGTAAAAGAGGTGGAAACATCATGGACCGCTGTGCTGGATGAGAAGAAGGACAATTGGGAGGCCAAAGAAAAGACGCTCGAAGAGAAGGTTGCGAATCAGGACCGCCTATTAAGCGAATTAAAGGCCAACTATGAAGTCAACCAGCGACTGGGCAAGGCTAACAGCGAAGAACAAGATGGTCAGCGCAGTCAAGCCTTGAATGCGGAGCTTGAAATGCTTCACGTGGATCTCGAGCGGACGAGTTCCAGGCTAGCCGAAGTCGAAGCACGAAATGAGCAGATGAGACTCGAGCTGGCCCAGGCCAAATCGTCGAGACAATCTCAGAATTCATCCCTGGAGGATGATCCTGGATACATGCGAATGCGCTCGGAGAATTCGTCTCTCATCCGCAAGCTGGACGCGGCGAGAGTAGAGAAGGAAGGGTTTAAACGCGATCTCGACAGTAAGCTGCGGTCCGTAGAGCGTGAAGTGGCCCTGTTGAAGGAGGAGAAAGAGTCACTCAAAGAAAAGGTGGACAAATGGGGTGACTACGAGGAAGTGAAGCAGGAGCTTGAGGTTCTCAAGAGCATTGAGTTTTCAACTGGCGATGACGACGAGGCGCCACACGAAATCGAAGGTGTCACTGGCAAGGGTGATACTTTGGAGAAACTCTTGCTGGCGCGAAATAAGAAACTTAACGATGAGCTTACGATTCTGCGGGTCTCGCATCAAGACTTGCAGCGCCGACTAGAAGATCTTCAGGAAGATCTTTCCAGAACCAATGCGGAGCTGGAGAAGGCGCAGAAGTTGAATGAGAAGCTGGAGAGTGACCTGGAAAATCTCCAGGCAGAGGGGGCAAACGCCTTTCCATCTGGCGCCTCTGTTGCTGGCACGTACATCACTCGCGCTCAAGGGCGTAAAGGAGGTAGAATATCACCCACGTCATCCATCATTAGTGGAATAGACCCTCGGACAGCACCCGGCGAGCGCGAGCCAATGGGAGGAGGATCAGGTATCCTGCCGATGGTGATGGCGCAGAGAGATCGTTTCAAGAAGAGGAACGCTCAGCTGGAGCAGGAGCTCTCCGAAAACCACCGAGCGGTTCAGCAGCTACGACAAGAAGTGGCCGCACTGCAAAAAGACAACCTGACTCTTTACGAGAAGACAAGGTATGTCTCGACCTACAGCCGAGGAGGGGCCACGACATCGTCGTCATCTGCCTACGCAACGAATCCCAACCCATCGACAGTCACCATCGGCGGGACAGGGACTCCCGGCATGGAGCTGAACCGCTACCAAAAAGCGTACGAGTCCAGCATATCGCCGTTTGCAGCGTTCCGCGGCCGAGAGTCGGCTAGGGCGTACCGACGCATGAGCTTTCCAGAGAGGGTGGTCTATTCAATCACGCGCATGGTTCTAGCGTCGCGGACAAGCAGGAACTTATTTGCCGCCTACTGCGTGGCGCTGCACATCTTGGTCTTCTTCTCGCTGTACTGGCTGGGCACGGCAGACTTTGAGAGTCACGCCAGCAATTTCGGCTCGTCAGCGGCGGCGGCGGCAGCGGGAGCAGCTGCTGGTGGAGGGGGAGTAGGTGGAGGAGCGGCAAGCGGCGGAGGCCATGGAGACTGGCGGGAAGATGGATTTGATGGGTAAATTGTAAATGGTAAAATAAATGAATGAAGAGGGGAGCGGTGGTCTGGTCATTCGGTGCTGGTCAGCAGGAGGAGATTTTAATTGTCTTTTTGAAAATGACCACATGTACTACTACTGCTACTACTATTATTACTATATATGATACACATGGAGTTGTTTGTGCTCTTGGCAGAATGATGTACTCTGAGAAAAGCAGTATCTGCTGCCAGCAGAGAGCAGCTTGATTGGGGAGAGAATATACATGTTCATGTCATGTTGCCTATGCTGTGTATGTACTCGTAAGCGGGTTGATACTGCGACTTGACGTTTCTAAGGCATTCATCTGCTGCTGGCGAACGCGTGTATGTTCAGAGATAAAGAGGCTTGATAGGCTGACAGAGCCAAGAATGCGGTGGTGCTACTTTGTTCTAGACGCCGGCCGTCCAGTGCGGCCCAAGGAGGGGCATTTGCGTATATTGATTGCGCATTGAAAGGCTAAATCGGCTTGCTATTTTTATTCTCAGTATTTCTTTTTGAAAGACATGTGTATTTTTCTTCATTTCTATTTGGCTTCTATCTTAAATAATTACCAGTGTTATGTATCTGTTTTCAATACAATGATTTACTAACCATGTCTTACCAAGTACTACTAAGAGAGCATGTCAAGCCAACAGGTCTTCCCACGGCAAATGTACTGCCGAGCTGGCGCAACACACTCATCGGAAATGCTTTGCATACATCTGTGCTCCGACCAACTAGTACCACCGTAGCAGCCAAATGAGATGCTATCGCGTGTGCGTGGGGCACTGAGATGGAGAGAGAGATCGGAAAAAGAGAACTGATGGTGGCTTTTTGGGTTGGGCTTGGTTGGCTGGGAAGAGATCCTGAGATCTGTGGATGCTATTTTTGGATACTTTTGGATGGGATGGGGGTTTTTTGCGGATGTGGATGGGTTCGTTTTGCTCGGCTTAACCGCCACCGCGGCGGGCCGAACATGTGGCGCCGGAGAATGGGCTGATTTTTCTTTCTTCTTTTTCTTGTGTAGATGGATTAATTGGCTTTTATGTGTTTTCGATGGAGGCGCGCGGATGATATGAGAGAGATGAGCTGAAGAAGATGGATATGTCTTTACCTATTGTAATTTTATGTTAATTGGCTATTCATATTCATCGTATTCAGTGATTTCTTGCCGTTTTGAACACTTTTTGGCAATCAACACTGATGTAGGCATTTACTCCGCAGTGTCTTGGAACTCCCTGCTTGAGAGGGCGCTTTCTTTAGCAGCTGATGCAGCGTCGGAGTTTATTCACTATTACAACGCTATATAGCAATTAATCAATACTATCAGAGCTCAAGCATCTCCATCAGCATCGTACGATGTCAATTGCCAGGCTCACCAAAACCAAATAGATTGCGCCAAGCAGGCTATTCATATCCGTCCATATTGCTCCAGCGCTACCACCTACTGTTCATGTTACTTACAGCAGGACAAACCAGGCCGGGCGCCTAAATCGCCGCACGCGCAGCCAATCGCAGCCCCTGCCGTCGCCTCAACCCTGACCCATGCGCGCCTCGCCCACCGTCGCCTCTCGTCCAATCAAGGCCTCTCAGCGGCAAAAAGGAAGAAGAGCGCGGGATGGAACTCGAGACTCATACAGAGAGAGGTCGGCTACCTTTCCCTTCCCTCCCCACTCACACATCCAATATTCTTTCCCGTCTCGCTCGTTTCTATTTTCTGCGCTGCTGGGCCGTTTGGCGCCGCTTCGGAAGGCGGCAAAACAGAGAGAGAGAGGAATCTAATTAAAGTAAGCTAAAAAAGGAATTGCGCGTTGGACTACGGCTCAATAGTAAGGTTGCACTGCTTGTTATGCACGTAATTTTCCCTTGGACCCGCGTTCTAGATTGTGTGAGACACGGTTGAGTGCTGTTGGGTTATAAGAGAAGGTTGTTGGCCGCATTGTTTTGTGTTTTCGGGATCTTGGTAGAACCATCCCTCAGCTTGAATATCTTATCCCCGATTTCCTTTTTCGTCTTTTTTCTTTTTATTTCCTTGAGTTAGTATCTGGTATATCAATTTGTGCTTTTTCATCCCTTCAGCATAAAAAAAAGAAAAATTAGTGTGCTTGTCGGCTGGTCCCTGTTTACGAAAACACCCATCACAACATCATCGCTATCGTCATCTACCAATCTGGTTATTGGAACTCAGTGCTTTGGTTGGACAATCGAATTCGAATCATATAAATTCCCGTCATCGCCATCTTCTCCTCACTCTTCACACCCACATCTCCTCATACACAATGCGTCCATCAACATTTCTGGTGTCCTCACTGGCCATCTTTGGGGCTCACGCTGCTCCGGCCATCCCCAAGGTCGACCTCAAAAATGTAGCCAACCCGGCGGCAGCCCTCGATGCCCTATCAAATTACTTCAACCTGATTGCATCAAAGGTCCAGACGTCCAAAGTACAGCCCGTTGCGCCGATATGCGACATGTCCAAGGCACAGATGCCCACCGGTAAGTACAGCTTCAGGAATAGATACAGACAAGCATGGGCATGGACTAATCAATGCCATCATTCTAGCCACTGGACTGCCACCTCCATCTGCAGGCTTGACGCTGCATCACGTTGCCGTCGGCCGCGGCACCCAGAACTACACGTGCGATACGAGCAACCCCAGCTCAGCTCCCGTAGCTGTTGGAGCACTGGCCACCCTCTTCAACGTCAGCTGCGTTGCGGCCATCAACCAAGATCTGCTGGAAAAGGTCCCTGCCATGGCCGTCAACTTCAACTTCGACGCCGTCACCTCCACAGGATCACTCGGCCCCATGTCGCCTCCTCCCATCTCGGGCCACCACTTCTTCGTCGACAGCACGACGCCCTTCTTCAACCTCGACACACCCACTCTGAACATCGGCACAGTGCCCACCTCCAAGAACAACACCGTCGCTGCACCAGCCACGGCCGCAAAGGGACCCTCAGGCTCCAGCGCCGTTCCGTGGTTGAAGCTCCTTGCCAAGGATGGCGCCACCGGCGGCATCAAGGAGGTGTACAGACTCGACACGGCTGGAGGCAGCGCGCCAGCGACATGCCAGGGCCAGCCCGCCACCATTGAAGTCCAATACTCAGCAGTATACTGGTTCTGGGGAAGCAACTAGAGAGCGAGGGATGCGATGGGCGAAAATTGGCATCATGGGCGGCGGGCAAATATCCCTTATTTTTCTTCTTTGTAACTTGTTTTGATTCTTACTTTCTTCACCCAAGTCTGGTATATAGACCTGGTAGAGTATTTCATTAATGATACGAGGGCTGGTTAGCGATCTTTCTTCCAAACTGAACTTGACTTTAAGCTGTATTGAGTGATGTCGGACGCGCACAGGTACGTGGGTCGTGATCGAAACGACGCCGAAATTGATAAGCTAATGCGCGAAATGTACTTTGTAAATGCTCGTGAGCTGTTAGTCTATTGGCTACGCTTTATGAGTAAGACTGCAAGGCAGCGGAGGTTTTTGTGGCTGATCTGCGTGGATGCGACATGTGGATGGATTACGGAATGGCGACGGGCCCTGTTTGCGCCGCAAAATCTAGGCTGTCGTGGAACATGCCCTCCTGCTGGAGCAACTCTTGGTAGATTGAGACAGTAATATGGTACCAAATACATACGTAATGCCGTTGAGTAAGTCTGATTCGCGCCATGTATATGTGCGTGTGTGCATACACGTAGGCATGCTAGCATTGGGATTGCTCGTCTTGGACGCACGCCTTATGTCGCCCAGAGCTGAATGCAGGCAAGTAGCCCTGGCAAACCCTCCCACTACTAGCATATGCTGGTTTCATGTCGCTAAGCATTCCCAAGTGAGAAGAGAAAAGAACCAGTTCTGAAAAGCGAAACCTGGAATATACATGCAGCAAGAGGGCGGAAACAAGATGCCGTCGATCATTTCGTTTGGCTGTGGGCAACCCAACTGAGCGCCGCATCGGAGCTAACGAGGCTAGCCGATATAAGGTTGCTTGATAGGTACCTGTACCTCGCGATCTGCAAACCCCCTGCAAACCCTACTCCATGACTTCTCCAAACAGAGTACAGGAACATTAGGCAAGCAATGCTTAAACATGCCAGAGCGCTCGGCCCCTGCCCCGCGGCCCTTGCTAGGCTCCTAGCGCTGTCGCTAGATTTTCGTTTAGCGGCTGCGGCGACGCCTGTACGGAGCACTCAGTCCTACTGACCCTCTGTAAATGCCCTTCAGGGCCCCGCCTCCACGCTGGCCGTTCTTAGTCGATGCGGCGTAATATTGGGGCTCCCATCACAGTAATCCAGCACAGGGCAATCTGACATTTATGTGTCACGCAGCTTGAAGCGCATTGGTCATGACGTGAGGATTGGAAAGTCGAGTCCGAGAAATCAATACATCACCCAGCTGAGGAGGGTCATGACTCGCGGGCTGTTCTATATCGAAAAGTAGGCATTTACGAATGAATATTCACAACTTGATTGACGTGACTCGAGTGTAGATAGCGAGATGTTGGGAGTGGAATATATCAAGATTATTGCATTCAGTCAATAAAGTAACACAAAAACACTTGCCCGTTGTTCTACCAAGTCTTGTGTGATACTAGTACCAAATCTCATTACTAGATGCTGGTATACAAGCGTAAAAGAGATTCATTTCCAACGTTCCGAGCAAACAAAAGCCGAAGACTGGATCATCTGAATCACTTTTTTTCACGTTCTTCTGCCAATGGTCATGTTGTTCTCAAGATTTTCCGATTCATCCTATCACTCCTCGCCCGTCTCCCATAGCCAACTGAGTCTCAAGCAGGGAATCAGCATCGGCTGGATGTAGGTCTCGGAGTTGTCTCAGAGAAAGGAACACGCAAATACTTATCCCGTGTCTTACAATCGGCATCAGCCCTCTACTGTACACATCGCAACTGACTAGTGCGGCAGAGCAATATTAGTAACGGATCAAAAGGAGACGATTTTTCTGAACGTGTCTAGGGCCATTGGTGAAGGGAGATCGAAGCTTTCAAGGTTTCATCCAACACGGCTCTCTTCTTCCAACATCGCTTCAATTCTCAACTGAACAGAAAAAGCCTGCCTTCTAATCGTTCTTTAATGGTTCTGTCCTTGTTCACTGCTTTAGAAATTATTTTCTTGTTGGGTGGAGAATTTGCTGGTCTGTTTGTTCACCTGTTCTCGACCAATTCGCCCAACATGCCTCTGCTGGGGACGCCGTTCTCAATTGATCGGCTGCTGGGCCTGCACCTGTTTGACAGCGCATTCGGCCCACCACCACCGCCTAGCAAGGCCGCCAGCACTGCTAAAAAACACCCCGCAACGACCTCGGCAGCTTCCTGCTTCACTTCTTCTGCATCCTCCTCCAACATCCTCAAAACTGGCGCGTCTCCGAACTCTTTATCATCAGCGTTAGCCCTGCTTGGCCTCGTCGCCCAGGACCCCGATCCAGCATCATCTCCGTCGCCTGCCGCCGCTGTAGCCTCCCCGTCTGCCCCCATCGCTACGTGGCCAATGGCGCAGCTACCGGTCGAGATTTTCGAAATCATCACCAGGTATCTGACCCGGGCTGATGTCCAGGCCCTCCGCCTGGTGTGCAGGGAGTTCGAGGCCAAGGTCTCTGCCCAGTATTTCCGAAATGTTGTCGTTCCCTTTCGCGCTGAGCTGTACACCAGCCTAGATGACGAGAACAACGCCGCCATCACGTCGAGGCTGTTTTCCAACGGCATGCGCATCTTCGAATCCTTTGGTCCTCACATCTTGCGCTTCGCCCTATCACTCGAGCTGGACGAATTCATTCTTGCCTACCCGCCCGTCAAACCCGCCCAGGAAGCCGTCCCCGCCTTCTGGGGCATCTATCGATGGCCTCACGAAACGTACAACCGCTACAGAGACCTCGAAGGTCTGGAACAGACGGCCGATGAAACCGACAGCATGAAGAAGGCCCTTCGCTGTCTAACCAAGGTTACCAATATTGGCCTCTGCTGCGATGCGGGCTTGGGATTCCTGGTTGGCCCTGAGCACGCGGCTCAGAAGATCAACAATCGTGACCCCGTCTTCGATGCCCGCGATTGGCATCCGGAAGGTCGTGTAAAGAAGGGTGATACGCTTGTTGCTGTGTCCGATTTTAATGGTGTTCGTCGTGATCTGACTAGCGCCACAGCCCAGCATGATACCTTCAAGCGTCGAGTTTTGGAGAAGATGATCTCTGATGCTGGCTTTGCCGGCTACTGCGTTCCCGAGGCGATCGACCTTCTACTCGAAACCGAGGGCGTTACCATTACCGAAATCGACTTTGACGAGCGAGAAGTTAACGTTGATGAACAACAGCAGCAGTTACAACAGCAGCAGCAAGAGGCACGCAGCTCTCGTAGAGCCCAGCGCCAGTTTCAAATCCATCATCTCCTACAGCAGCACAATCCACAACCACAGCCGCAACAGCAGCAGCTAGCAGCATTACCACAGCAGCAGCATCAACAGCAGCAACAGAATCCTGATGTATTCGATATCTTTGGATTCCAGGTGCCTGATCATCACGGGGGACATATTCAGCTGCCTGTACCCCCGGATGTTAATGGCAACGGAACCACGACCTTTGGACCACCCGAGGAAGACGCGGCGTTTGGGATCCCCAACATTCCCGCGCAACCAGCGCAACCGGCACCGGCATTCCCTCCACGCCCACCTCCCCAACTGAGGCCGGCTGAACAGGAGGGCCAGCGGCAGGTCGCGCTCGAAACCGCCAACCGCCAGCCTCTTATTCCAACCAATCTTACACGGGCCCAGAAGGAATTGCTACTGGAGCTGGAGTGGGCTCATCGGGCCATGATCCAATCTTATGTCATCAGCATCATCGATAACGCGAGAGACGGCTGCTTCACCAATTTGACGAATGTAACGATTGCCAAAATCCCCAGCGCTCACATTCACATCCTGTGCCACAAGGAACTCTGGGAGAACATACCTAGCATCAAAACCGTCTCCCTTGCTGTTATTGCGGATTGGAGAAAGATTTCCAAGCCTTCCCCTGGCGTAGTTGAGGACGTCCATGTATCTCCCGTGGAAGCCGTGAGTAAGGTCTATCGGCTGCTGAATGATCACATTGGACGACAATCAAATATCGAGAGCCTCCGCTTTGAGTGGATCTGCGGTGGTGAGTTTGCGAGGGGCCCGTATCAGCGCAATCAATATGTTCTACCGGCTCCATTTGTTGAGTCTTCAGACCTGATGATTTCTCCTGAGGGTGCTAAAGATACCAATAGGCTGCTGTATCTGCCTTACATCAAGCACTTGTCACTCAAAAACTGCTGGTTCGCGCCGCACATATTATTCCAAACAACTCGCTACATGGCGCTACACTGTCTTGAAAAGCTGGATTTTGAGACTGTTTCTATTTCTGGGCCTCCCACCATTCCTCCACAACAGCCTGCGAATCCTGCTCCGCTAGTTGCCGACGATCAAGGCGTTCCGATTCACCCACTCTTCCCCCCCTTTGCCGGTCCTGTGCCAGGCGCCCCTTTCCAACCGGCTGTGATTCCTCCACCGCCCGAAGAACCATCGGTTGACAGGCTTGGGCTGCCAGAAACATTTTCATGGGCTGGTTTCTGCGAGCATTTTAGCCCTGGCATCAAAATGCGCCACCTTCCTCGCTTCCGCGAATCGCCCGGCTCCGACACAGATGGACCCAACAGTAAATCTGAAGACCTCTCCCCTTTCTTACCGGATGCGAATAGGCTCAAGATCGATGAGTCTCGATATGGCCTCAGCTCCATATCTTTCAAATCCTGCGGTTATGTCTTCATAGATGTACGCACCCTTGATATCAGGGCGATTCTGCCAACAGAGGCTCAGCTTGGCCATGCGTTTGCAAACGCTCTTCGACACGACATCTTCCACTCAATGCAGTACAGCAAAGACAAGTTCCTCGGCCGCATTGTGCCATTTATGCTGCCCGCCGAAATGAAGACGCTGGAGCATATTTTCTTTTTCGAGCAGGGCTGGAGCAAAGTGTACCCTGATCAGGTTCTTGAAGACGCTATCACTGATGGTTTTGACTGCCCTGGCATGGCACGCTTCTCTGGAACCCTTGAGGGAACTGGTGATGCTGAGTCACTCGTGCTGACGGAATGATTTTGTTTTTTTTACTTTCTTGGCCTCTATCTTGTCTGAACACACATGTTTGTTTGCAGCTCACCACGCGGTTTTATTGCTCCAGCTATGAAGTGGTTCGATAATGGGCCTGAGGTCTGGGAAACCGAGAAAAGACCGGCACTTGTCAACTCTCTCTTCCCCGGTTGCTTTACTAGCATTGCCAAAACGACAGCTTGCCAGAGATATGTCTTTTACTTTCTTAATTTTTTTTCTAATCTTAAAGAACTCAATGCTCGAGCTCGATTCACGAATACGAAGGAACGAATATACATTCAATGAAAAAATGAAAAAATGAAAAAGGAAAAAAAAAAATAGAAATGAAAAGATACCCCTTTGGAATTGAAACTATGGGCCCATAAGGTCGGACATTTCCGCCTTCCTTTTTCTCCAACATTGAGAGAAATTACAAAACTCTTGATAAAAAGCAAGATTCTTTTTTTAGGCTGAAGCATCTTTGCTTTTACGCCAATACGAGAGTGCTGTGCCAGACTTTGGACAAGGCTTGGTGCACTACATGCCTATTTTCTATTTTTTCTTATGACAAGTACACACCAAGAGGCGTTTGTATGCATTTGCGTGTTCAGGATTCTTTTCTTGAACCGTTGGAGGACTTAGTCCTCTGCACAATTTGGCGTTGAAGCAAGAGGATATGATTGGCAGGGTTGCCATACGAATCGATTAGACACGGCTTATTAGCCGCCTATGGAAAATATTGCCTCTTTTTTTTTTACCGCCTTTATTTGTTGACACACAGAGAGAGATAACAGATAAGAAAGGATTATGATTTCGGTTCCGATAGTGGAAAATGAGGAACCTTTGTTTGCCTATCTGATGATGAAATGGCTTTGCTTTTTTTGATGAGATTTGACACGATATTTACTTTGTAGGACAAGTGTACAGGTACTTACTGCATTAGAATCTTTAGAGTGGACAAACGATGGTTATCAAGAGTGTGCTCATTTGTATGCGAGTACTTTATGTCATAAACAAGGTATCTGTACCCAGTCGCGGCATTCATGTTCCCCAATAGCATGTCATCTAGGCACAGCAAACTTTTTTGTAATTTTTTTGTTTATTTCATGTCATTGATTCCGTCAAGAGAGAGAAAGGCCTCTCAAGCGGAAAGATATAAAAAAAGATTTGTTGCATGCAAATAATTTTTGTATTCCCATTTAAATGCCATGCAAGAACCCTCCTTCCCCTTTCTTTCCGTAGCCTGCCCATACACCTGAAGAAGCCACGCGCAAGAAAAGTTGATTTGTTCCCTTTATTTGCCTTCCCAAAGTGCTTTCGCAAAAAAAGAATACCAGAAAGGCGAACTGTTTCCGCTTTTTCTCCCCCGTCGCTCCATTCGTTTAAAAAAACAAAACAAAGCCGTTTATGTGCACATCATCCGTGTTGTCCGGATTTATGCGGCGGTGATGGCCTTGCGGGCACGGACGGCGCGCTGGCGGGCGGTGAGGCGCTCACGGCCAACAACCTCGTCGGACTTCTGGACGACCTCCTCACCCTCGGTCAGGATGAGCTCGATGTGGCAGGGGTTGGACATGTAGGGGTTGATCTGTTGAATGATGATTAGAAACAGAGCGTTTGTGAGAGCTTGCCTTTTCTTTCTTTCTTTTCAGTGCTCATGTGTTGGTTCAGACAAGTGTATCTGATCTTTACAGAGAAAGAAGCAAATATTCGCTGAACTTGTCCAACAAATGTCGCGCTGAAGAGAAGAAAAAGTGGCCATTGAGGTATTCGAGGGTATACGTACACGACCGTGGGCACGGTATGTCCTTCTTCGCTGCTTGGGAGCCTGGTTGACCTGGATGTGCTTGACGACGAGGGCGCCAGTGTCGAGGCCCTTAGCGTCGGCGTTGGCCTCAGCGTTCTTCAGGAGACCGAGCAGGAACTCGGCGGACTTGATGGGCCATCGAGCCTTGGAGACACCGAACTGCTTGCCTATTGCAAATATCCATCAGCATGACATGTCCAGAATCCACAACGTAGTCTTTCTCGTCCTATTCTCTCTATCATGAGATATTCCACCACATCTCATATGTCCGTAGAATGATCCCATGCTCGAAGATTGCCATGGTAGAGAGAAAATTTCCAGGTCGTACCTTGGGCGGTGCGGCCAGTGCTGCCGGCATATCGTCGCATGGGGACAGCCTCCTTGTGCTCCTTGACGTTCTCGAGGAACTGGACAGCTCGCTGCAGCTTCCAGCCGTTGATGGCCTGAGCGGTCTCTCGGGTGTTCTTGAAGGAAACTCGGAGGTAGGCACCGCGGGCGCGGGCCGACTTCGCGGGCTGGATCTCGGTCGCGGCGTATCGAACCTGGAGTATCGCAAAAGAGGCAGACGGTCAGTATGTGTGCACGTTTTGAGGTCTCGTAGTTTTTGCTATGATTATCTTCCTCCACAGCTCTTCAAAGATGCACTGTTATGTCCATGTTTCGACAGCAGTTCCAATTCGTGAACAATCCCGTAATTTCCTCCTCTTTCAAACATTCTCTCGACCAAATCAAACGCAGCATAGGGGCAGGCACTCACCATCTCGACGGCTTATGGTGTGGTGACTGATTCGACGACGTGGGTTCGCGGGCTGAAGTTGAGAAATTCTGAACTTTTGCCCTAAAGCGCTGGCAGGGAACCACAATGTTCGCTTACCCCTTCGGGAAGTGTTAGGGCTACTCTGCCCTGGTCCAATCAAATGGCGGCAACGCGCTTCACTTACAAACAATACCTCAAAAAACGGTAGAAACCAGGGACAAGTGTACATGAAAATAGGCAAAAAATATTATTAAACCGTGGATGATTATTTCCGCAGTCAATGCAGTTATATAGAGCTCATCTACCAACCAAATCAAACTATGCACACGAATTATCCCTTTGCAAAATTGGATATCTCATGGCAACTTTCGTTGGATGTCACATGATTCTCATTGCTGATTCAGCATCAAGATATCCACGTGATCTGGATATCAACTTTTTTCCACTTCCAAAAATTCCGCCGGAACAATATCGGTGCGATAAGCTCCGCAAATCAATCCGATCTAGCCGTAGATGGTCACAGTGGGGGCTGCAGACTAAAGCTTCTTGCGAAAAGCTTCAAAAATTTCTTTTTCTCGCTGAGCGCTCTCACAATTCAACCGTGTTTGGCAGACCCAATTACAAAGGCAACTCCAGCCTTTTGAGTCGATCTCCGGCTATCTATACTTTTCACAAGCCAATCTTTCTACTCGACTCGATTTTTTGAGTTGAAATCCTCTTTTCGCGTTCAATCGCCGCTCGAACTCGATCCCAAAAACTTTTTTCCTCTATCTTATCCCACTTCGTTGAGATGGCGCCTTTCACTGCTCGTGGTGGTCGTGGTGGCCCTGGTGGTGGCCGAGGAGGTGGTGCTCCTCGTGGAGGCCGTGGAGGCTTCAGCGGCCGCGGCTCTGCTAACGGTGTTCGTGGACGAGGTATGCTGCTCGTCTATCATGTCACTTGCGACTGAACTTTTCCGGAGGCTAACTTGTGATATCAGGTGGTGGCCGAGGAGGCTTTGGTGATCGTGGCGGCCGTGGTGGCCGTGGCGGCCCTGCCCGTGGAGGACGAGGAGGCCGTGGTGGTGCCCGCGGTGGTCCTGGTGGCATGAAGGGCGGTGCCAAGGTCGTCATTGTACGTTGAAAAACTCTCGATCTGATAACTCGTGATCATCTCAAAGAGACAATGAGCTGACCTCATTTCTACACAGGAGCCTCACCGTCACGCCGGTGTCTTCGTCGTTCGTGGTGGCAAGGAAGACGGCATAGCGACCCGTAACCTCACACCTGGCGAGTCTGTCTACGGCGAGAAGCGCATCAGCGTTGACGAGCCCGTCGAGAACGACGACGGAACCACTACCACCACCAAGGTCGAGTACCGCCTTTGGAACCCCTTCCGAAGCAAGCTTTGCGCCGCCATTGCCGGTGGTGCTGACGACATCTACATTCGTCCTGGTTCTCGTGTTCTCTACATCGGTGCTGCCTCTGGTACCTCCGTCTCTCACGTTGCCGACCTTGTTGGCCCTACTGGTTTCGTCTACGCCGTCGAGTTCTCCAACCGCTCTGGCCGTGATCTGATTGCCATGGCTGCCAAGCGACCCAACGTTGTCCCCATTGTCGAGGATGCCCGTCAGCCCGTCCGTTACCGCATGGTCGTCCCCATGGTCGATGTCATCTTCGCCGACGTTGCCCAGCCCGACCAGGCCCGTATTGTTGCCATGAACGCCAACTGGTTCCTCAAGCAGGGTGGTGGTGTCTTGATCTCCATCAAGGCCAACTGTATCGACAGCACAGCCCCCGCCGCCGAGGTTTTCGCCAGCGAAGTCCAGAAGATGCGCGCCGAATCTATCAAGCCCAAGTTCCAGCTCACCTTAGGTAAGAATTTTCACCATTCCCCAACACTGACTTGTATTTGGCGACGAATGAGAACCAGCTTCTGACTAATTTACTCTTTTAGAACCCTTTGAGCGTGATCACTGTCTGGTTGCCGGTATCTACACACGCGGCGAATAAACAGCGATTATGGGGTAAATGATGAACATCTATCGGCCTGTATAAAAAGTCCTGATCGCCAAAGAAGAAAAAAAAAGTTCTTGTTTGTTTGGTTTTCACGAAATGATTCCTGACATCAGGCTGCTACTTGCATCTAAGCTCTTCGTGCGCCGAACGGGTATCGGTTTTAAAGGGATTGATTCATTCAATAATGGCATGGGGCGTTCCGGATAAGGGGATCTTGCTTAGCTTTTGAGCTTGTGTGCTATTTGTTACTATATAGGGTGTTTTAAGGCCCAGTGCAGAAGAATACCAGTACTTTTTTCTTAAATCTTTATCATTCTTCCTTGTATTCGCTGTGATTATCTTTCGTATCTGTCGTGAAACGCCGTATGTCAATCTGTAAGGGGAATTTTCATTGTTTTCGTTGAGATACTTACTGCCGAGACGAGTTTTCCTTTTCCAGTTCTCCCACAGGTGAAACGTGACTTAATATACGTATCTCAATCATAGACACTGGTTGATCCCAAATCTGTTATATAGGGAGTGATGAAAAGAGTATACCAGCATTGGTAAGCTGCTAGTTGAAAAGGCAGTTAATTTAAAAGCAAAAACAGTGTTAGCCCAACGCTGCTTTCATTGACTACCATAAATAAGCAAACAGAATATGTAAGTATCAATGAAAGATATCTTAGATATTACCCACGTACCTAGGCAGTTAGGTTTCTCTTGGGTATCTACCTACATAAGCAAACCTGTGTATAGCTTGGGCTTGGGCTCCATGCAGAGGGAGGGGAAGGGAGCTCAGGTCACACACACACACACACACACACACACATATATATATATATATATATATTAATCGGTAAGGCGGACTATAACAACAGGAAAGATACAAATTGGTTACATCAGGCTGTATGTTGGGCCGCAAAGCACTGAACACCAATCAGCTTAAATATTTGAAGAAGGTAAAGTTTTATTCCAGATCCTTGACTACAAAAATTGCAATAGGCCGTAAACTGAAACAAATACGTCCTGCGCATACCTTGCGTTGTCGTCTACTATGTCCTTGACGTCAATTCTTGACCTCGGTGAAAGGTGGTGGCACCGATACAATGTCGAAACCCCAACTCATCCCTCCCCTTCGAGAATCCACACAGCTCAGCGCCGACTCGGATGCCAATGGAGAATATTGTGATAACTGTCAACACCTTAGCAATTTCGTTATAAGCCAACCCCTATAGATCCGGACTTCTTACGAAAAGAAACCTCACACGATTAGGTTAGGGAATATTGCAGATCTTCAGGCGAATGAAGACTGCATATGCTGCCGGTGCATCATTTCCGCGCTTCTAGAACAGGGAGTGGTTACCCAGGCACAATTGTATGACCGGGAAGCGGGGCTATGCTAGAACGGTGCCACCTTCTCCTTCATCCTTGACTATAATGATGAAAATGACATTGAAGCACTGCGGCTTCACCTGACAACACTGCCCAGTGACCTGGCAGACTTCAGATGTTGGCAATATAACAGATTGTTGGATGTCAGTGAAATCGATACGACAATCATTCAAGAATGGGTCGAAGCGTGCAACTGCCTTCATGAGCCTGTAGCGCAGAGTATTGCGCCTTTACTATCCGCGAGTGAGCCTCCGTGGCTATATCTCATCGATTTGGAGAGGCAATGACTAGGTAGTCAAGGTTGATACCGCCCAAAATCCCCGATATAGCTTTGAAATATGTCTGGGGCGGAGTAGATATGCTGAAGACAACGACAGAGAATCTAGGGAAAATGCTACAACCCGCAGCACTGCTTGATGGCCAGAACACGAAGGGACCAGAACTTGCACAAATCATCGCAGATGCTATGGATTTAGCGAGAAAACTTGGCTGCCCTTACTTTTGGAAAGACTGTATATGCATTGTTCAGGACGAGAAGGCTGAACGGACCATGTTTTTAACCGGAATGGCTTCCATAAATGGCAATGCATACTTGACAATTGTCGCTGGCGAGGGAGCGGGTGGTAATCACGGGACTCCGAGAATTAATCGCTGTTCAAAGCCTCGGAACACCCTCTGCAGCGAAATACGATTCCCTGGCTACACACTATCTCTTAGTCCTAATCGTGATATAATACCTACCTTATACTGTACGGGCAAGGCATGGGCGACTCTTGGGTGGACATTTCAGTAATTATACCTGTCCCGATGGGTTCTTGTCTTTACATCAGTTGTCAGCTTCCACTGTCAGACACACACAAGCGTTGAATGAGATTTGAAACCCCACGGTTCAGATAGCTTCGGTGTTGACAGAACAGGCTTCGTTTGCAATGTTCCCAACTGGCCTGACATTGGCCACTTCGCAAGAGTGGCCGCGGAATATAGTCAGAAATGCCTGTCGTTTGACGATGGCATGCTCCATGCTTTTGCCGGTGTAATGACAGTGCTGAACCAGTCTTTTCCTTCGGGGTTCCACTACGGTCTGCCAGAGGTGATTTTCGATGCTTCTCTGCTGTGGGAACCGCTCGGGGAAAAGCGAGATCTACCCCAACTCCGGAGGACACAGACATCACCCCTTCCGAGCTGGTCATGGGTGAGTAGGAAGGGCTCAATCAGGATTGCGATCTGGAACCTTTTTGCAGAGGATTTTCACAAAGATACATCGTTCAGCGACATCTATGAGCTGAAGCCACTACTTCAGTGGTGGAAAATGAGCTCTAAAGGGGAAGCATTGAAGTTGATCGAGTATCAGCACTTCAGTAGCCATGCCTCGATGCCTCCGGGTTGGAACTCAATAAGCCACTAATCGGCATCTAGTAGTTGCAGAGACTATGTGAAGTATTCGCATCCCTTGTCTCCAGACAAAACATATCCATTTCCATTTCCATTTCCCGATGGTGCAGAAGCAGGTTCGCCGGATAATAAATACGGCCCAATACTAAGATGCATCGCAAATGGAGGCTGGCTGCTCAAATCAAATAAGCTCGAACAACATGATTGGATATTTGAGATATATGGCATATTTAACCTTCGTGTCGACGATGGAACTTGGGCTGGGATATTAATTGACGACCGGTTGGAGCAAAACTTTCCTCAAAGGTCTGATGAGAAATGCAAAGTAATTGCAATCGCTGAGGGACGGGTTCCTAGTATGGACCATGAAGAGATTGAAGTATGTTTAGGTTAGGATCAAACGTTTCAGGTTGAATACAAATCATCTAGTAAATTCGCACCAATGAGGGATTCTTATCCAGATTCGAGCTTTCTCTCTACAACATTCCAATACACTGCTGTGTCCACGTTCGTATATGATGCATGTTGACTACCACAACGCCATGCTACCAACCAAACCAATGGCCTTTGATACTTGCATTTTATCATCAAAAGAGATATTGCCAAATAAACGCCAGACGCGCATATACTCATCCAAATTGAGCCATTAATGATATTTATCTCCTTGTTCCATTCCCCCCTTTTTTTTTTTGTCTTTTCTTTCTAATTCGCCAACTGCCGCCGTCTAAACTCAAACTCGGTATTCGGATTCGGCCCCTTTGTCATGACCAAAGCCATTGGCTGCGGCCGTTTGTCTCCCTCCTTCAGCCTCACGTCATAATTGATGAGAAAAAAAGCCAGAATGAGCTTGATCTCATTTCCGGCAAAGAATCGACCAGGGCAGGCGTGCTTCCCCGCGCCAAAGTTGAGATTCGTGTCGTTGAGCGACGTGAATTGCCAGCGATTGCTCGCCTCGGCCGACTCTTGCCGCATGTGGTAAAATCGCAAGGGATCTAATTCCGTGGGGTTAGGGAAAAACTGGTCGTCAATGGAAATGCCCGCTTGGGGGGCTAGCACTCTCGTGCCCGCGGGTAAATGCGTGCCATCTGAGAGATCGATGGGCTTTATGACCTTGCGAATAAAAGAAGCTGCTCATCTGTTAGGCATTTTGCACAGACAGCGAAAGATGGAAGTGATATTGACAAAAACTTACTAACGTTGCCACGGAGGCGTTGAACTTCGCGCATGAAGCTGTCGAGCTTCTTGAGCTTGGTCATGCTTTCCTTGCGAGCCCAGCCATTCTCTACCTCGAGGATTTGGTAGGCTTCTTCCCGCAGCTCTTCCTGAATCTCGGGATGATCGGCAAGATCAGCCATGCACTCAAACAAGAGGTTATTCGTGGTGTGAATAGACGCCGCAGCCAAGATGAGTTGCAGTCTGGCGTGGACGTCCACATCAGCCTTTTCTTCTTGGGGAAGAGCCTCAATAAGCCACTGCATTAGATCATTCGGGGGCTCATGGCAAGACGAAATCTCCATGTCACGTATTCTTTCCTCCAGTAAGGGCTTCAACAAGGATTTGGCGATGTTGACATCCTTCCGTATCTTGCGCAAATCTGACACGGCGTATTGAGCAATGGGGCGAAACCATTCGGGGAAAATTTGCAGTTTGATAACGGACATGAAGACGTCAATGGCGAAATCAATGGTGACTTTGAGCCATTGCTCTTCACGATTCAGCCAGGGTCCAACGAAGGCTCGACCGCTTAATCGAGCAATGCCGCGCAGAGCAAAGGGCTGCCACTTGACAGGCGTCCAGTCATCGCAAGCTGGGAACTCGGTACCAATGTAATGTTCAAGTTCGCTTTTAAGCTGGGGGATGAGTTCAGCGAGATTCTGCGTTAAACGAGTTCTCACAAGAAGTGATAGCATATCACCATTGTGTCCCGGCGTAAAATTGGTGTACTTGGTTTGAAGAGCCTATCCATTTGACGATTAGAATTTGGGAGCTGCAGAGGTGAAACATGGCATCCTACATCAGCTACAGCCTCTGTGGCGCTGAGAGTATCCTCGGGTAAGCCTTTGATCTCAGCAATGAATTTCGGAGGAATAATAGCCTGGGTCCCCTCTGTTGCCTTGATCTGATAGACCTGGTCTTGGAACTGTATCGAAAGGTAAGTAAGTCGACAAGGCTTGAGACAATTGAGGTGGTTATGTAAGCTAACCTGTTTGTAGCTTTTGACAATTTGTGATTCTGCATCAAATATCCATTTTAATTTGGAGGTTTTGTAGAAAGGCACGCAAAGCTTGCTAGACTCAGGCTTTGATCGCAGGAAAAGCCACACAGAAAGCAGCACAGTCAAGATTGTTAGGTAGTAGCCGGTGCGTGGTGTCCAGTAAGCAGACAATGACGACGATTCAAACGACGTCGAGTTGGATTGAGAATCCATGGCGGCTAGTTGTGATTGTGGCGCCTTTGAAAGGTATGTCGTTTTCAGTGCAGAGGACGATGGACGGTAACAAAGACAAGTTGCCGTACTCGCGAGCCAGCTGGAGAGGATATAAGCAGCGAATGAGCCTTGGCCATGTGAAACCCGCGTGTCGAGGGAGCCAAGATGTGTCTGTTGGTCTCCTGCAGGGAGAAGCAAAAGCGTAGACTCTAGAGACTCCTTGATCGCATATCACCTCCTTGCGCTGAAGTTTCACAAGACAGCCAGCAGACTGTGCTCAGGTATCCCAGAATCCCAGATTGGCGCAGGCCGGCCATTAATACCACCAACCAGGAAGCCAGCGGGCGGGTCTCGAAGCGGCTGAGAGGCACCGATGATCTCGACTAGCGGCGGCTCTCTGCACGGACTAGACGAATTGATGTTAAGACGCAGAGAAGAGAATGTAGGAGAGAGAATCCAACCTTTCAGCCGATCTCGTCCGCAATCCTTATCCTCGACTGCCTCCAACCACTGGCTGTAGCTGCAGCTGGAAACAAAGAAGCACAGCGCATCTTTACGCGCGCCTCTCTGCGATTATCAGAACCGCATCCGATCGGGTAAAACGTGCGCAGAAAGAATGGAGGGCTCAATTCCATCGTCACGGACCGTTGCTGAAACAGGACCAGGTGTGTCTCAGAAGTGTTCGGGAAGAGCTGCTCCCGGGTCTTAGTGCGTTTAGTAGCGGCAACACAGCGTGCCACGCGGGGCATCTAATTGTCCACCAGGGATCGACCTACCTAAAATATATTAACAGTCAACTTTGTTGGCCTGTTTGTTTCCGTTTGTTTAATTGGATTACTACTATTGAACTTGCAAATGATTAATGATCCCTAAAATAGCAGCATCTGGGCATGGGAGCTGCAGAAGAAGCCGGGGGCGGCACAATGGTTCTGTGGCGCACCGATGTCGATTCGCTCAGCCTTAGCGGAGACGATCCCCTTCTCCCATGTCAGCCCCCTTCTGCGTTACAGGTGTGATTCGGATATTGTCCACTTTGCACGTGAATGGACCAGGCTTGTTCAGCAGAGGAGACTAAGGCCTTGACTAGGAAAATGTTTCTCCTCTCTTGTTTTTCTGTTGAAAGAGTTATGCCTCGTTCATTTCGATCGTGTCAATGACTTATACTTGGTCATCTACCTCGTCGATGCGGCACGGGCAATAGTGCCAGCATCCATGGGTATAAGTCAAAATGTGGAGTGCTCTATGTAATACATGTTAAATAGCATTATTCAGTGCCTTATTTGAGATGGGTTATGATAGCAGTAGTAGAGGAGAGATACACCTGATGATCATGTGCGAAAGCATCTGCCCTTGTTGGATCGCAGTGTTATATCCAAGTCGGTCCTCTGGGTACTGGATAGTAGTTTTGCATGATGTGACAAAACTACAAGCGAATTTATTGTAAACAACGGCAGTGACAAAGCCATGTCACTAGATCACCTTACTCTGAAAGCCAAAATAGACCTATTGTGTGTCTGAACAAGTAGACCCAGAAAAAGACCAGTAGAGAATGACATGAGCAGCGACTTCAATACCATATGAGGCCAGCAGCCTTCATCTTTCCCTTGGCCACCGCCAGTAATCTATTATCCACTTGTGTTTCGTAGAGGTGGTTAGACCAATGCAACTAGACGGCATCTTGCTTTAAGCCAACTTCATCCACCTAGTAGCTCTGACTCGCAGAGCCTCGTTATTCAGCAAGTCCTGTATGCATTTTACAAACATGTTCCAACAGCCAAATCAACGTAAGCATTACGCAAACTACCAAATTCCAGCCCCATCGAGTCTCCCCAACGGGGAAACAAATTCCGACCAACCATATGAGGAGTTCCACTCTGAAGGAGAAATCGACCAAAGGCAACATGGTCAGCCAATCATTCCTTGATTCAAAGACTAGGATACTAGGTAGTATTGCCTTCTACGAATCCGGCAATGCAGCTTATTTTTACTTCATTCCTAGATTGCCTTGCATCGGGCCGCGTTGATCGTCATGCCGGGATCACGCATGTGGCCCACTGCAACCTACTATTCACTTCGGACGACGCCTCTTTGTAGATGTACAACTCTATTCGAAGCTCAGGGGCTTGTATTGCAGCCATAATTGCTGAAGTTGACGAATAATATTTACTAGGACGATGTCTACTTGTACTCAAAATATTGTTGGGAATTGTAATTTCCAAGCTCTACATGCTATCAAAAATTTCAGTATCGACATAATCACGCTCAAAGCAGCATCATCATTCTTGTCAATAAATTGAATTGTATATCTATAGGTATCTATATGATAAGCTCACTCAAAAGAAAAACTCCAGCTTATGCATTGCTATCCTTTTTAATTTCCAAACTCATAATCACTCCATTCCCATCATTTTCCCCTCACGCTTAAGCACCATAGACCTTGACGCGCTCGTCAATGTTCTGGAACTCCTTGGGACCAGCCTCGCCAGTCTTGCCACCAAAGACAAGCTGAGCATCCAGTCTCCAAGTGGCGGGGATCTTCCAGGCGGCAGCAACCTTGTCGTCAATCAGAGGGTTGTAGTGCTGCAGATTGGCGCCCAGGCCCTCGAGCTCCAGAGCAGTCCAGACGAGCAGCTGCTCCATGCCCAGCGAGTGAACAGCCCAGGTAGGGAAGCGGTCGGCGTACAGAGCAAACTTGTCCTGCAGAGCCTTTGTGGCGGAGGTGTCCTCGAAGAAGAGCACCGTGCCGGCAGCGCCCTTGAAGAGCGCGAGCTTGTCGGCGGTGGCCTTGAAGTTCTCGGCGGGGACGATGCCCTTGAGCGTCTCCGAGGTGAAGTCCCACAGCTTCTCGTGCTCGCCGCCAAAGAGGACGACGGCGCGGTTGGTCTGGGAGTTGAAGGACGACGGGGTGTGCAGGGTGGCGTCCTTGACGATCTCGTGGATGCGCGAGGTCGAGATGGGGAGGTCCTTGTTGAGGGTGTAGATGGAGCGGCGGACCTTAGCCATCTGGAAGAGGAGATCGGCGGAGAGCTTGGCGGCCATTGTGAAGTTTGCTGTGGTGGTGGTGTTTTGGTTGAGGGTAGAGTTGAAGGTTGTGAGGTTGGACACAAAGAGAAATGAGCTGAGAAGCTGAGAGAACTGAATGGTTGCGGTGTTTTTGCTTTGCAGATGTTGTTTCTGTCTAGAGCAGAGGTGTCAACTACGACGACGAAGATGGGGGATGGTTATATAGATATTTCAACTCAAGTGCCTCGTTAACTCCGAGCTACAAGTCGTTGAAAACCCAAAAGCGATCGCCTCAAGCCACCCGACCGAACCCCTGACCCACGCAAAAAAGTAAGGAACCCATATTAATTAGCATGATAGCATTTCAAAACTAGAAGGCGAAAGAAGACGCCATGGACGGAGAAAAAGAATGGAGAACCCTTTTCGCACTCCAGCGCATTAGACATCATGACCAAAGCATAAGGGAAGAAGTAGTGTCGTGCTTATCCCACTTGCCCACTCCCCTTGCCGAGAAATTCTCCACTTGGGTTCAATGGCAACACATCTTTGAGCCGAAACAGGCGAGTTGCCGCAGAGTTTGGGACATGCGCATATCGCATAGTACGGCCAGGTGCCGAGTGGATAGCCTAATTCTCTTTTCCTTTCTTTTCTTTTCTTTTCTTTTTTTGCCCTACAGATCAAGCAAGAGTCGGAAAGAACTGTGTAACATGAACCCTTCTTTTCTTCTCTCTTTTCTTAGTGGAGACTGCTTCTTTCCGCACACTACCCGATTTCCACATAGATACAAAGTGCTTTACACTCCCTCACCTGATAGCAATGTAATAAACCACTCAACTTCAAATTTTTTTAGCTTAAAGATGAAGAATGCACACATAAGGCATATCATGTAAGCGGAACAAAAGGGAAAAAAAAAGCCCACAGCTCCAGACCTCGGAAGTTCAGCGACTCTGTATTTCCATAGAATTGACAGGGGTTGTGGCTAAAGCGGGAATACCATGGCCCCACTAGAGCGCGAAAAGAGCCGCGCGCTATTGAGCGAGGAATTTAGATTAGAAAAGCGCAGCCATTTGATTTCCCATCAGTTAACTAAGCATTTATAAGCCTTATTTTTTGGGTTTGCGCGCAGCGGCTGTTAATGACGGCATAAACTCTCCGAGCGCTGTAGGTTTCCACTGCTCATTGTATGTAGAATACGGTACAATGCTATTTTCTGAGAGTTGACAGGGGCATGTGTGTAATTTGTTCTTTCATTGGATAGGAACCGAGTTGTTGCCAGAACTGTATATGTGCGCTGCTGTTACCGGTACACATCCAATAATGGAAATACGGAATAACGAATAACTGAATCCTCTTGGTCTTGTAAACTGCTTCTTTTACCGGAGATAGATCAATAACGTCTCTAATTCCGCTTTCAAAGTAGATAAAAAGGTCGCATTTGAACAAAGTTAAATAGGCGGCCACTATTAAAGCTGAAAACTCCTTGCAACCCCATTGTAATCCCATTGTAACCATTCCCATGGCAGCATATTCCGCCTTCTATGCACCATCTCGTCCTACGCCTTATTCAACTTCACGCCAATCCCTTTACAGCGTCGTTACCAATTAAACGTGTCAAATTGCCTAATTTGGACAATCGTTATCTGACAATTTGTATTTTCAAATTCTTGGTATAGACAGCCCATCCCACCTCATTCAGATTCATAGCCCCCAAGAAAAGATATTAAATAAGATGATTCAATTACCAGTATATACGCTTTCCCCCACACAGAGGCATGCCCACCCAAACATTTCATTTCCCAGACATGCTCATTCAATCAAGTATTGGAAACCCAAAAACAGCAGGTTTAAAAACTCCCAACTCCGTAATGCTTTGTTTTCCCTCGCATAACACTTATTTTCTCCCGGGTTGCTTGCGCCCCGGATCAGTGCTTTTTGTCTACTCCCTTTCGTTCTAGTAGAGCTGTTATATGATATTCCCCCTCCCTCGCCTGGTATTGTCTCCAAAATTGCCCCCTCCGATAAAGGACTCGCCATTTTCATGTTTTTGCTCTTCCATTTTGTTTTTAATCTTTCCCACATGCAAATGCTGAGCCAGTATGATAGAGAAGAGAAGAAAAGAGAAAAGAGAAAATGCAGAAATTTGGAAACGATAAAAAAAAAGAGTGCTTCAAGACGTAAGAAAATGACGATTCGAACAAAAAGGCGATTGAAGAAAAGTTGAAGAATTAAGAAACGTGGAACACTTCACCATGTCTCGGCAATATACTGACCAGCCTCCTTCTTGAGCTGCCAGAAGTTCCGAGCTTCTTCGCGCTCAAGGTTGCCCTTGGCCATGGCCACGTCCACAAGGGCCTCCTCAACGCCCTCGCCCATGCCCTTGGAGCTGCCGCATACAAAGATGCGGCCATCCACAGCGTTGACGATGCTCCACACGAGGTCGGACTGGTTTCGGACTTCCTCTTGCACGTATCTGCCCTCGCCGCGGCGGCTCTGCACCACCTTCTTCACCTCGTCTTCGTGGACACCCCACTCGCCACTGTAGATCTCATCTACCAGCGAGTCTCGAATGCCCTGCAGCACCCACACCTTGTTGGCGCAGTTGGCCTGCTTCAGGCGTCGCTGCACGAAGCCTCGGAAAGGGGCAATGCCCACGCCGGCTCCAATCAGGAGCATGGGTCCTTCGGCGTTGAACTGCTTGGCCAATGGGTTCGCCATCAGGCCCTTGAACATGGGAATGTAGAATTCCGTTTTCTCACCGGCCTCTTGGGCCTTGATGAACTTGCGGGCCTGTCGCTCAAAGAAGCCGGAGCCCACGCCCGTTCGAGCTCCCTCGCGCCAGTCTCCAGTCTCATGAACCGTGACGGCGATCTCAATCAGGCGATGCTGCTTCTGGTCGCCCCTCTGGAACGTATCGTGAGGGTCATTGGAAAGAGAATAGAAGCGAGGCATGAGCTGCTGCAGGGCTGATAGCAGCTCGTCCATGGGTGGGTGGGCGCTGGGGAAGGCATGCAACAACTGAGAAATGGAAATGCTAGGACCAGATCGGAAATCGCAGAAAGCACCCTGTCCTTCAGCGGCACAAAGGAAGCTGAGAATCTTCTTTTCGTTGTCTGCGGCAGCGTGCTCGGCCAATACTCGCAGCAGTGGCTTGGTGGGGGGGTATGACTGGAGGTCTGCACACCAGGTGAGCAAATCCCGGCGAGTCGTGACGAGCTCACGGGGCTTGTCGTCTCCCCAGACGGTAGGCCAACGGCCCTTGGTCGTCTTCATCAGCACAGGCTTGTCTCTAAGGAAGCGTGGCACCATGAGGGCATCCAAGACATCCTCGACAACCGCCTGAGAGTTGGGGGCCATGACGCCAATGGCGCCGCCAACCTTGAAATCACTGTCTTCCTCTTCAGGATAATCTGTGATATCCAGGTCGAAGTGGTAGGTGCGCTTCTCGGCACCAGGCCTCGTGAGCTCGCGCGCAGTGTGAATCTTGGCGGGGAAGACATTATACGGAGGGTGAGGCTGGACGAATCGCGGTGGCTGAATGGTCGTGTCAACAGTCTTGAACTTTTCGAGGGGAATCTTGTTGAGTTTCGTGCTGTCAATCTCGTTGTCGCGCTCCAGAGAGATTGCAGAATCTGTGGGAGAAGATGGGCTCAGCGGCTTGGGGACCGAGCTGAATGAGATGGTCTGCTCTGGGAGGTCGGCCAGCTTGGTCAGGGCGGTCGGGATGTCGCCAATCTTGAGGCCGAGGGACCGATATGCGTCGTTATCGGGCTCCGTAACTTTTTCGTATTGAATGCCAGCTGGTCTCGCGCCGCCCATCAAGCAGCATCCGCCGCCGCAGCAGCGGGTGACGAATTCGGCCGTCGTCTCTCCTGTAATGCGTTGGATATCACGAGCACTTTGGGCAATCAATCTCGTTGAAGCGCGTCTTTGACGAGGCTGCTCAGCCCGAATGGGCTCATCTTGGTCGTCTGATTCGTCCGAGTAGGTCAACGAGGGGGCTATAGACTCCGCCTTGGGAGCAGTGTGGATCGCCTCGTTTGTCCCGAGGGACAGGTTCTGCACTCGAGCAGACTGCAGCATTCTTGCTTTCGTGGTATGGATGTATTCGATAGATCGAGCAAGAGAGAAAGAGAAGAGTAAAGGAGAAGATTGATACAAGGTCGTAAGAGTCAGCAGAGAGAGAGCACTGCGCCTATTTAGGTTGTAAGATCGGAACCGTCCGCCAAGGCAGCTAGAGGAAAAGAGGACAGAGGAATCCGGGGCTGAAGAGACAAAGTAACGGAACATGCAAAAGACCCGGGAGATTGGGACGTGTGCACGGGTACGGTGAGCGGCCCAAGGGGACAGATTGAGTCGTACGAGAATCGAGGTGTGATGGTTTGATGTTCGGCAGAGGTTTAATGGTTGCTGCGAGTAAGTAGGGTGGGAAAAATCCCGAGTACGGCTTATCCGAGGCTTTTGCTGGCTTTGATGGGGAAGCCCGCTAGAAAAATGCGCCGAGCCACACACGCAGGCAAACACGCAGGCAAACACACAGTTTTTATTCTAATATTTTACGCATTCAATTGACCTGACCCCAGCGTCCGTTCTACGGAGCAGCCCACTCGACCCGCCCAATTTTCGACGTGCTTAGAAGAGCCCAGAGATTGATTACCAGGAAAGGTTCCTTGTGCAGTGGCCCTGGACGCTGCTGATTGGCAGCCTGGCCATGCTGGGATGGGCGGTGGAGCTGGCCATCATCGATTATTGGCGGATGACCAGCGCCACGATGAGCTAATGATGAATGATTGATTGCTGGACACTGATTGATAAAAACTTCAAATGTTCCCACACTGCACCCGCATTACTAGTGCTGGCATAATCAGAGTGAAAAGCACACAGTGCAGCAGTGCAACGCAGTGGGAAGAGCCGGGCGGATTGCCGCTCTTTATCAATCAATGACGCATCGCCGTCGCACATTCCAGGACACTTTGGGCATCCCGCGTTTGTTGCCCGGAGAGGAGGCGTCTGGGCGCCGTTTGTCTTTCGATTGGTTTCTCGCCTCCCTGGAATGCAATTGGGAGGCGCATTTGCTCCGCGTTAAGCCGGGATAAGGGACTTTTCGCTACTGCTAGGCACTGAGTAGGAGCAGCATCAATTGCACCGATCGCCGGATCCCCCCGCCCCATCTTTTGCAGGGACCCCCAACATTGTCGGGTTTTTGCGCCTTTTAACCCTGTTTCTCTCCAGGAGATCCATTGCTTGAAATGGAGCGGCAGGAAGCGGCAAAAGCGACCAAAGCAGTAAGCTGCTGATCATTGAGTCCATCTCGATGCGAGCTCGCCTCTGCAGTTTGCGCCACAGCAGTATCAATGTCTCGGCTGAATCGATCGGGAACTGTCTTTGCCACCGCCAACATTGGGAGCAAGCAAAGGCACAAATGGAAAAGGTTTCCCTGCTGTATGGAGTACTAGACCAGAGCACTAGAGAAAAAAATCGGGCTGTCGTACCAAACTGGAGACGGGCGTATTTGGGCTTGTGCTTCTCCGGGTGTTGGTTTCGCGTTACGCCAATCAGCACGCCGCTTGCGCCATTCCCAAACCGCCCAATGCGCGCCAAAGGGAGAGAACAGCAAGCAAAAAAAGACGCTGCGGCCATGCATGAAAGCATGGGGGTCAATGCTGCGTGGGAGCGAATTATCTGATCCATCTTATCAATCCCATCTAATCTTGCGTGCGTGTTTGCTTGGGCACAGCTCCTTTTGCGGAGCTCAACATCACGGACGTGTCTCTGATTCAAGCATGCCGATTTCGGCATTTGTTTTGAGTTGGCAAATACCTAGTAGCAGTACGAGCCGTACTCTGCTTGTACTCTGTGATAATACTTTGCCATGTGCCATTTGCTGCTCATCTCACTCTCCCGTTCCTGCCGAGCCAAAGCCAATCAGATAGGTAGCCAAAGACGCAGTTGTTGGCAAACAATTCATGCTACGTACTAGATGCATTCTAGCCCAATTTAGAGAATTTATTGTGCACAGTGCATGCCAAGCGGCGCCGAGTTTGTACATTCAAAGGGGAGTGGAAAACCAGACAGTATAGCGTAAAATGTCATCGGTGAAGCAGGTTCAATTCTAGTGACACTCGGTGATACCCTGCAACAGGGCGTAGTGTCGCCTCAACGCTACGCGACCTCGTGTCTCAGCAACCTCCGGTAATCTAATCTCGCATCTGATAAGATCCAGCTGAACTTGCGGTGAGAAGGGGAGCAACCAAAAAAGGGACAGCTTGGCAGTAGCTGTACTACGGGGTGTTACACGCTTCAAGTCTTTCTCCATGTGTCAACGAACCCGCCCGTGTATGACCTCGACCCGCCCTGCGATCAAAACCGATCAATTATAGCAGCCCAACAAAAACCTTCCCTCTGGACGACTTCCGTTAGCCTTTTTTTGCTCGGGTCTTAGTAGTATCTCTCTGCTAATCAGTAGGTTCATTAGATCTGTCACAACTTCCGATGTCTTGTGGCCAAGCTCACAAGTGGCCTGACATTTCCCCCTTCCAACCCGCGTTCCGAAAAGCGAATACCATAGAGATTTGCGAATACGAGTGTTAATGGCTAGATGCTGCAAAACACTTAGGCTACACACCTGCCTTGGTATTGAAGAGAGCATGTGCTATAGCTGTTTTTTTTGCTTCATCCGAGTGACGTCTAGGTTAGCCACCCGGGCACCCATGCTACATGTACATATACGCAATTCTATTTGTACCTCAGCAAACTCTTGCAGCAAGCAAACTTAATACAACTAATTTATTGAATAACCTTGATCTAATGCTTGTAATTGAAAATCCTTAACCATTCTTCAGCATACAGTACTTATAATATCCAATCGGGCGGTAAAGGAGGTTCCCTCACCGCGTTATTCTTATAACACATGTGATATAGGACATCCGAAAACAGAGCGCATGTAAGCAATGCATCATGTGACACACACCTCCAACAGCCGCCTCAGCGTAACACTTTTGAGATATAACAAAAACATCTTGCAAAGACGTAAAAAGAGAAACAATGGAAAAAAAAATTAAAAACATACAACAGCCGGTGTTCGCTGATGGTCACCCACTCAACTACTAATCTGCCGGTTAATGGCTTGTCTATGGGGGAGCAGACGGGACCCCGAATTTTCCATTACCTATGGTCGTATGTGCTAGAGGCTCATTAATTTTATCCTATAGCTTACTTAATCTTTAAACCTGTAATGCCTACAAGGCGTGTCTTGTTGTAATCTTGCCGGATATGCTAGATTGAATTGCTAAGCAGAAACCGCGCCTTATCAATCAGATGGACTGATTCTATAAGTAAAAGTACGTCAAGGTGCTTTTTAATAGTAGAGGAGTGAATGGATGGCTTCTATCGCGTATACATTTTATCAGAGTTAATGCTATGGCGTTGAGAAGTAAGTGAAACAAGACGTACTTAAACACAGATAGGGCGTTGATAATATATTACCTGTTGGGAGTTTGGCCAATACTCACGGCATAGTTTCCTAATTTGCGTCACAGGATCACGAAGTGAAAACACTCCGCTTGCATGTAGTCTGGTGTTGTAAAAATTTAAAAAGGCAAATGTAAAGATGGTGAAGCTGCTTTACCTAGCTGGAGCATAGGCAGATTTTGTCTTCGGTGACTTTCATACAACTGCCCTTCATGTTGCCTGCGACAGTAGCTCTGACAATCAAGACTTACTGAAAGTAATTCGATACCTTGTGGAAGCTGTAAAAGTGGACATGAGCTAACGTTATATAATGGACGAAATTGACAAAAATGCCGTTCATCTTGCCTGCTGTCGGAAGAGCCCAAGAGTTTTGAAGCTGCTCACTGACAAAGACAAATGCAACGCAGACCTTGAAGTATCTAATAAGAGGGGCTACCAGCGAATCTATGTGGCCGCCGCCAGATAGTTCAACTGCTTCCAACACTTGCCCAACCTTGGGTGCGATATATATGCCACTGACAAGGCTGGCCGCAACGCCCTGCACTGGGCGACACAAGGCGGCAATATTGAAACTGTCCGTAAAATTCTTGACCAACCAGGCGTTACCAATAGCGAAGCTGATCTCAACGGCTGGACGGCTGGACGGCGCTGTGCTGGGAATAATCTTGAATTCCAAATCGCAGGCACACGTCGATAAGCTTCTCCTTGAAGACGGAACTGATGAGTCTATAAGAGTTCAGGGTGATGGAGATGAGATCTGGACGCCACTTGAAATTGCATTTATCACGACCGACACTAGGGATGAAGTGATATAGTTACTTACGGAACTATCGATTGATGAGCACATATCGGAATTTTTCTCAGAAAATAGAGTATAGAAAATAGGTATAGACATGGAGTATATTGTGATTTTTGCAGAGCGGTAAGCATGTAACAGTGTCCCAAAACTATCTCCGGCGTGTTCAAATTTCTAACAGCAAGTAGTATAATCTAGAAGATTTACAGTACAAGATCTTGGTGCCGATTTTGCGACGATCTTGATCTCCGTTTTAGATGCTTCTCTCATATGGAAACATTTCATCCAATAGGTTATGATTTCAGTTACTCTAGATGACTGTAGCAGAACTCGCTTGGAATGGGATTTTTTCTTGAGAGGTGGGGGGGATTTCTAATGTAAACATTTAATATTAGAGTATTTTTGCGGCTTGCATACCTCGGATTGGAAATGCCATCTCTTTTTTTACAGATTCTTTTGACCGTGGATATGGTAATTCGTGTCATAAAAGGAGATTGTTCCGTTAATATCAATTCAAATAGTGAGGGTGAACCATTTAATGATTTCATAAATATAATATAGCGTTCGTCTAATCGTTCTAGTCGCTCGATGAAGGACACAAAGGAGGCATCCTGATCAAGCCTGTGCGCTACTTCCCTTCTGATAGTCACAGGTGTCAAGATCCATGTTTATTCGTTTTCATTGAGCATTTCCAAATACTCTTCGATATCGAATTCACAACAACACCTTCCTAGACCTGTTGGACATAATTCGTAGAATAAAAGAGCCTTTTCCCTCCCCAACTCCTCCAGAAACGGTGTCACCGGCAGCGGGAAAGGAAATCCTATTTATTGCCATCGTTAGTCACTGCCGTACAAATTCGAGCACCGTACGCTACCAAGGAAGTTGATATCACAGCTCCTGTTGGGTTATATGTCAAAACATAAATCTGTAAGGTAGACATGGTGGGTTGACACTCAACTGTATCATGCGACTCCAACCGCTCTTGCGTTTAGACCAACAGCAGACGAATCGTGACAGGAAGTTGCAGCTGGAGATGCTGAGATAAAAACCATCAAAGCTGCACCTCCGATCTTCTTCGTCCCTTTTCCGTCAATCTTGTCAGGTTTTTCTTCAACGCTCTGCACCTTTGCCCATGCCATTTGTTATTTTTTCGGTCAACGCCTTCACTGCCACTTGGATGAGACGATGACTTTTCATGCTGTTGCGACCAAATGCCATCTTGACACATTTGCCTATGCAGTGTCTATTCAACGAGTGGCGATCCGTCTCAGAACAACTCTCCAGTACGCTGGCTCCAAGGGCCATCATCAGATCCTGCGAGGATCTTCGTCGCGTCTGGAGGGGATTCTCATCATTGACGGGCTTCCAGGTAGGGACCCCTGAGATGATCCCCCGGAGTCCCTGTGAAGATAATTTCAGAGCCGAAGCATGGCCACATAGCTTCTTGCCATGCTCTTGACGACACAAGTCATCCTTCTGAGGGATGAAAGGGGTGAGAGGGGGTCGGGTTCACGCTTTCTCTTCGGAGTTTCCTTGACGCCGCACCCTACCAGCCGACTCGTGACATTAGCGAGGGCTGACAAAGGAAAAAAAAACATGTTTTAGGTTTTCTCCCAACAGCCAGCTTCCCAACAGCCAGACGCCTCCACGACCGATCGATGACTCCGATTTTGAGTTTCAAGGACGAAGCCCTGCTCCGAGTTCAGAAGTATGTTTTCTACATGATGTCATGTATGAACTTTGCTGCTGACTACATGTACAGACACGCAGAGCGGAGAGCTGTGGGATGTCTGGTCTTCAGCAGCTTGCATTTGGTTTGGAAGAAAGGGGCATCACAATGAAGGTTCGGCGTCTTTGTTGCTTTCATTTTTCAATCTGCTCTAAGGTCTATGGCGTATGTAGATACATGTATGTAGCAATTCCAAGCTTTTTTTTTACTTCCACTGGCCCAATCTGCCATATGTGCACGAATCGGAATCGATCGATGAATACGACAAGGCAATTTTGATTCAACAATCTACCAGCGGCAGAAGAGTACTTGATTGCATGGTTCAACCAGGGATACGATTCAGTGATGAGCTATTCTACGTCTCAGAGGAGCTCTCAAGAACGCTGGTTCCAAGAACCATTTTCATATCCCAAAGGGATCTTTTGTCGCGTCTGGAGCGTTTCATCACTGACGAATTTTGTGTCATCCTTTAGTACAAGCACTCTCAGTGAAGAGAAATGCAATGCCGAAGCTTGGCACACAGCTTCTTGCCAGCGCAGAAGGTGAAAACCGTCATCTTTCTGAGGAATGGATAAGGGGGGTCCGTTCACTTCATATAGATGTTGAATTCGGAACGAGAGTTTTGAATTTTAGGTAAAGGGCCGACATGCACGAGAGTGAAAGTGGCGCCTCCTGAAGCTCCCATTACGAAATGGCAAAAATTACTATTCTATTCGATAAAATGCAAAGTCTCTTTGACACACTATGATATCTTATCTTGTTTCGGCGTGCTAAGTACATGTAGCTCCTTCATATAAGAGGTACATACCTTACCAAATATGCGTCCAAAGCTTCGAATATAAGAAGCTTCCAGTGCAAACAGCTCCGTCCCAAAATGGCAAAAAGGTGGGTCAAGCAACCAAACCTAGCGCCAAGCTCTTTTCAATATCACGCTAGGTAGTTCATTGTCTGCTAAAAACGGAACTACAAAACTCTGAAGACGGAAGCCTAGGCCGCCGAAAATGGAAGTTATTGAACTCAAGAAGAGAGCTTGATGGGACCCCGAGTTCTCCACTACCTACGGTCGTATGTGCTTGGTTTCCATCTACTTCATGATATATATGAAAGAATGTACAGTAAGGTTGAGTATCCCCTGAGAGGTCGAGGGATATTGTCCGTCTCCCGCTTAGGGCCGCCTGAACCACGTAATAAACCAAGTTTATTAATAGCTAAACGCTCAAGCCTCCTACTAGTGGAGAGCTCTGGCATCCTTTTTGACACAATAAGGTTTTGCTACCACAAGAACCAAGGCGGCGCAATTGGTATCAGCAAATAATTTGATCTTACCATAGACTTTACTGACTCCCTCGTCAGAAAAGGTGTGCCTTTCCGTAAGACACTTCAAATGTCAGGACGAGTAGTGCGAAAGCAGACTCTCATTTCAAAAATGTAAAAGGCTATTGATGATCGATTTGCAGATGAAGTTATACATGCGTTTAACTATAAGACAAGCGTTGAATCAAGGTTAGCGAAAGGTGGTACCAGTCGATCAAATACTCCAGAGCAAATCAAAGTCACTATGACTGTTTTAGCTAGGCATTTGATAGCAGAGTCGCTGCTATGATGTTACAAATCCAAGGGCGTGGGGGGAAGACATTGTTCTCTGGTGAAGAATATGACAGGACTCCCAATTTTCCACTGCATATGGTCGTATATATAGGATATAGTGTAGATAATGTTCATATAAACTTCAAGACGAATTCTACCAAGTCCAACAATACAACTCCATGTAAGCCATCTGTCACTCATCAGCAGTCATTCAAACCAACGCAGCATTCACAAACTATGAGGAAAAGAGGCTTCAACATCCACCAATGAGCTTAATTTACATATGTACGTATAGTAGCGGTATGGAATAAAAATAAAGATGACAACATCAAAATAAATAGTCATGGGACACAAATGAAACCAATGCTGATAAGCCCAATGCCACGCTCTGCATAACACGCGATGAAAGGGTACTTGGCAAATGACGATGCTGGTGCAGTCGCTATGCAGAGGAGTGTGGTTGAAAAGGAAAAAAAAGAATAGACTAGCAATAAGCAAAAATTATGCGGGCGAAGAAAAAATCCAAGGTGTAAATAGCCTTCCCCTTTTTCTTTCACCTTTTTTTCCCAATCCAATACGCAATATCCAATATATCGTCCTTCTTTTTTCGTTACTGTGGTACTTTTCTTTTTCGTTTTTCTTTGTTTTTTTCTCTCTCTTTTGCGTCATGACTTGTCGGCTTCTGCATCCATCTTGCGCTCCAAACTTCTGGTTGCGGCCGCGGCCGTCCCCTTGACAGGTCGTGGACTCAACACCTGAGGCACTGACTGTGCAATGCGAGTCTGTGATCCAATGGGCTGCGTCGAAATACTTTGGCTCGTTCCTCTCGATACATCATCCGTCTCCCCTCCCAGCTTGCGCAATAGCATCGCTGACTGCTGTTGAGCAAGCTTCTCTAATTGCGCTGTGGGATCCTTGTCAGGAAACTCCACGTCAGCTACCCAGTATATATGTGTAGTCTATTTAGCTGTTTTCGATTGATTAGTACGTACCCATTCGGCCTGTGACGGCACGCCCTCAGCTGCCGGCAGGCCTTTTCCAGCGGCTTCACGCCCTCGAGGAACTGGGGCCGGCGTGACTGGCAAGCTGGGTCGCTCCGTCTCAGTAGGGAAGTCAGTAACCTTGAAGCCACGCTTTGTCTGTTCTTGTTCATCCTCGTCGTCGTCTACGTCCTCATCTCCTCCCTGTCCACGGCTACTCGATCGGTGGCGCTTCTCAACTGCTTCCGCATACTTGGAGATGCCGGGATCTTCATCCCAAGCATTGCCTCGAGAGTATGTTGTCCATGATGCTGTGCCGGCCTCGCTCTGTTTGTCCGATGCCTTGGAGACTGGAGACTTGGGAGGCGATTTGGTAACTGAAGAACGGGCGCCCGAAGGCTTGGTGGTCGCAGATTGCGGCTGCAGCTCTGACTCATCGCCGTAGAAGGACCTGGTAGCCTTGGTCTGCTTGCTTTCCCATGGGAAGATTTGTCGTGGTGCCTGGTTCTGGCCACCCCAGTTTTGAGTTGTATCATTTCCAGTATAAGCCAGAGAAGCACTCCTATTGTTTAAAAACGCATTAGTAAATACAATCATGGGATAAATAGTCTCAACACAAGAGCTTCCTCATCTTACTTCTGAGCCTCGTAAGCTGTGTTATAGTTTCCACTGCCATTGGCAAGCTGAGAAATTTCCTAAGTGAAAGCATTAGCTGGTAATTTTGTTAATGTAATGGAATGTTACTGCTGGAAACTCACCTTCTCGCGGTAGTGGCGATCATACACGGCCCACCATCGGCCAACCATTTCGTCGTAGGCTGAGCTGCCATATGAGGCGTTGCGGCCAGCGCGCCAAGGCTTGTCCGGACCAATGAAGTGGACCATGTTGATGCTGGACTGGAAGTGTCGGTAGGCAGGGAGGTATTGGTAGTGCGCGGAAGGAGTGACGTTGTAGGTGAAGGGCAGACGGTGGAAGTTGTTCTTGAAGTAGATGTTGAGGAGACCCTGGTCGGCGCCATCAAAGGAGATACCCCTCTCGGTCATGGCGACCATGGCGTGGTAATCACCGTTGTTGGGCGTCAGCGCCATGACACCAGAGTTGAAGAGGTCTGGCCAACCAATATCGGGGGAGGCCGCAAAGGCGTGTGGGAGGTCGAAGAGCTCGTCCGGAGCCCGATAGGCAACAACGTCGGCATCGATGTAGACAATTCGAGAGAACTGCGTCTGCTTCCACAGGTTGATCTTGGTAAAGGCAGAGTGCAGATCAGCACGGTTCATGAGGTACAGGTTGGCGGGCTTGTCATTGCGGATTCGAGGAACAGGCAAGACATAGTCGTAAACGGTCTAATTGCTCGTGCAAAGAGGAGAGAAGGCGCAAGTTAGCCCATATTCTCCAACGTATATGGTAAAACGCATATTTTGACTCTGAAGCGTACCTTGAGCTGGACAACGGCCTCGGCAGTCACACCGTCGAGAGTGACGAGAACTGCGAGCTTCTTGGTGGTTCCGGCGTCACGCAGCGAGTGAGCAAGCACCAAAGCGCCTACTATTTCGTTAGTGACAACAAATCTTCAAGAGTAATTGGCTAGAGAAAACTCACCAGGAAGGTAGGCATCGTTCAAAAGAAGCTATATCAAGAGAGCCAGGCCGCGGCGATAAGTCAGCTTGCCGTTCTTTGAGCTATATACAACGCAGAGAACAAGCGGGGAAGGGAGCAGCAAGGACGAACCGTAGCATAAGCATGCTCGCCCCAGCTTGGATCAGCCATTATGAGCTAGATGAGCAAAGAGTTATAGCTAGATAACGCAAAAGAGATGGAAGAAGTCGGTGAGAGGGGTATTCCGCAGATCTCTGAAGACACGCTTACGGGGACAGAGACACGAGGCACGACCTTTACGGAGGAGGAGCAGAGGGAATAAGAAGAAGAAGAGGGGAGAGAAGAAGAGGAGCTCCGGAAGCGGGAACAGCAGCGGTAGAAATAAAGAAAGCGTTGGGAGGCAACTGTATGGTGATGGAGGTTGGAATTGGGTACGGCGCAAGAGGGTGGCGTCGTTTAAGGTGCCGTCAGGCTGGCGCTACTTTTTCTCGCCTTCTTCAATCGTCGATGCGACTGCGACTGCCTGCTGCTGCTACCCGATTGCTACTAGGCCTGGCCGCCGCTCATCTATCCACAGCCTGCTAAGCAGGCACTAATCCGCCTGCTCTGGCGCTGCTATGCCTATTCCTTGAGGCCATCTCCATCGCCGGCGGCACCTAGGCCATCCAGGTAGCTGTCTGTCCGAAAGCTGCCCTGCGGCACAGCGCCCATTGGACCACCCGCAGGCCCCCGCCAGCCCACCTGTCATGAGCTAGCAGCCACTAGCCGCGCTGCAGCAGCTCCTGTACGGCCTTTCCCGGGCCCAGCTCGCTGATAGCGGACGGTGTGCATCATGGCTTGCAAGCGAACCAGCCCAGCCTGCAGCTGCAGCACGATGCGCAGCACATCAGGCAAATGTCATGCACATGCTCGTATCAATCAATGGAGAGGTTGGAAAAGGAGGGGGAGGGGTAAAAAACTCGGAACCCCTCCAGCTCGTCTTGATTAGCCAACCACGTCGCTGCGAAATTTTCTCTTCGGTGCAGGCGAACGCCATCCGCAGATTTGTTCGCGCTTCTTGTGTTCTACCCAGATAACAGACAACGCAGCTACACTGCCTCAGCGATTGATCATTTTCACCAACATGGCGGATGGACTAAGCACTCAATGCTCAAGATAAGCAGATGCCCAACCAGTACAGCCACATATACATAACTGTTGGCTTCTCTCTCTCTGACTTCTCTCATATCTCAAGATATCAAAGGTACCGGGCTAGAAACCGTGTTCCATTTATACTAGCATCATATCCAATTCGTCATCTCCATGCAACATCCCACCCAAGGGCGCCACTCTTATAGGCCAGACGTCCAGGCAGCTCGCAGAAAGCGAAAATTTTTATTTCTCTCACCATTTCTCGCCTCCGCGCCATGCCATGCCCATGCCATGCATGCTTGCAGATGCATGAAAGACAGAAGAGCGATGGAAAAAAAAGCTCGCAAAACAGCAACCTCTAGTGGCTTTGGCGACCTCCGCTGGGCCCCTCCCGGATGCTTGTTGCAGAAAGGCTCCGCAGTTGGGACTCATTGCTTCTGTGGTTCTGCGTCTCTGGGCTGCTGCGTCCGCAGATTGCTGAGATTTACGATAAATACCTGCTAGGAGACGGCGCAGCTACAGCCCAACGCCGCCTTCGTCGGGCTCCCGCGCATGGTTTGTCGGTTCCCATGCAAATGCGCGCAATTCTCGTGCGGCCGCGGCTGCTCCTCATCACGTCCCAACATGCTGCTGCGAGCAGTCCTGATTAGCTGGCTCGCTGTGCGTCTCCATTTGCAATGTACTGTACGGCGCGGCTGCACATCCAGAGTCTTGCTCGTCTCTCACGCCACGGAGATGGCTTCAAACGTCGGGCCGTTAATAATTCGTGACAAGGCAACGTCGTATCTAGTGCCGTGCAGTCTGTCCACCCTCTCAATGGCCATCTCGTTATCAATTAGACATCCCCTCCTTTTATCCGTCGAGTCATCCGGGTAATGGAATGGAATTGATACCTAAACGCAGGCCACATCCGGCCGCCTCAACGCTTCCTTTATTACCTGTCGGGCAGAATGGCTCCCACTATCTTTCCGTATCTGTTTGTTGACGCGTTCTTGGCCTTGCTTTCGAGATGGGGCAGTTTGAGCTGCAAGCTTCGATTACCTAGACCCAAGCGCCTTTAAGTCAACAAGGATGCGAATAATCATGGCAACTCTCCACTTCGGCTATGGCCTCCTCGTCAACGATTTAGATTCTCCGTAGTCCCCACTGCATCGCTTGCTCCCCCCCGCACCTTGGTATGCTGAGAGTTGCGTCTGCTCAAGAGCCAACCAACGAAGATGTCGTGGCTGCGAATTCAGCAAGATGTCTAGTTTATATGGTCTTTTCCAACGTCTCTTTCACATGCAATTTTTTTTGACAAGATTGTGAGATCACATATATTATGACAGGGTATGTAGTAGTGGTAGCGCATATACTTACTACTAGCAGTAAAAAGTCTTCCGTTATGCGCCATCAAACCCATTCTAGCCCCTCTTCGGTACGACGTAGAGCAATATAACAATATTCAAAAATGATACGATACTAATGCGCCAATGACTCCGTGGCATACTCTTCTCATCGAAATGACGAAACAAACCGCAGATATGAGAAAAACAAAAGCGTGATAAATTAAGAGAGGGGAGAACAAAAAAAGCCTCTTTCATGCATGCATACTGCAGTACAAGTCTCTCGCAGCAACCTCAAAGGTCCTTCTTGTAGGCGTGCTCCGGCTTGTGAGTGGTCTCGTAGTCAATATGAACGTAGGCCCGCTCAACGTCGGGCAGGCTCTCGAGCTTGATCTGCAGCTCTTCGGCGACATCGTGCGTGTCTCTAAGCGTCCGCGATGGATCCATGACAATGTCCACTTCGGCAATCAGCCGCGGCCCCGAGTGGTAGACTCGAACCGTATCAATGCCCTCGATGGCATCCGAGTGGGTCAGGCACACGTATGTAATGAGTTGCTGCATGTCTAGAGGCGCAACAACGCCAACAAGTAGCAGGAACTCGTTGAAGGCAGTGTAGAGCCAGATGCCAGAAGTCAAGAGAGACAAGAGAATGGCACCGATTGGGTCAATCCACCATTCCAGCTTTGCACCACCTACCGAAGTTAAGATACCAAAGCCATTAACAAGCAGATCGTTGCGGTGATCCTGCCACAGAATGTTGACCTGGCTGTATTTGTCCTTGAGAGACCAGCAGTACAGGAAGAGGCAGAATTTGGTCGCAAAGGCCGCGCAAACGGAGATGACCGAAGGGAGATGGAACGTCTTGTCGCCATCCCCAGAGGCCAGCTCCCTAGCCGAAAATGCGATGATGATGAGGGCCACGGCGCTCATGAGAAAGCAGAAGACAATGTTGCCCACCGTCTCGAGTCGCGCCTTGCCAGCAGGAAAGCGTCGCGGGTCGACCTTGCTGATAGCGCGGTTTGACAGAATAAGAGCGAGAGTGCTAAGCGGGTCGAAAACGGCATCCGCCATGGTGGTGAACAGAGACAGCGATCCGGAGGTGATGGCAGCGTAGAGCTGGAGGGCAGTGAGGACAATGTTGGCAGCAAGCGAGCCATAGATGGCAATCTTGACCTTTGTCTGGTCCTCTCCTTGCTCGACACGGGCCTCCTCTACGTGCTCCTCAACCGATTTGAGCATTCGCTCGATGGTGGCGTTTTGATTCTCGTAAAAGCCACGGACTTTGCGGTGGTCGCTCTTGGGGCCCTTTGGCTTGGCTCCATTGGCACCTCGCTCACCGTCCCTCTTACGAGATGAGTTGGCTTTGATCTGCTCGAGATCCGAATCCGTTTTATAGGACAGAGACAACCCGTAGGGGTCGCTTTCGGCTGAGAGGCGAGGAACGCGAGAGTTGCGGGTTGCGGTGAATTGGCTCTCTACATCGGTGACGGCCGAGTGGTGGCGCTCCACCGGATCTTGGTCCCTCACTTCGACAGCCTCGACACCGGTGCTAGAAGCATTTGGGGCGGCAGGTCCTTTCGAGCTGCTGCGGCTGGAGGCTGGCTGCAGACGCTGGAGGTTGAAGACATTTGGGTGGTGCGTGATGGTGTTTTTTGCGTCCGGCGTCATGATGAGCTACCGAGTCTCTCTGATTTGATTGTGAAGAGGAGGAACTTGCGAAATCAATCAAACGATAGCAGCGATGGTGGGAGTAATTCTCCGTCGTCGGATTTATCCCTTTCACCGGTGTCGCCGGACAAGACGCGGGATTGCGCGTGGGGGTTTGGCACGTTCCCACCAAGGAGGCCTCTGAGAAAGCCTTGGCTGTTCAATGCAAATAAAGAGCTCCAGAAAGACCAATGGATCGACGGCTCGATGCTGGATAGAAAGAACAGGATGAACAATCTGGCGCTAGTAAAATTTCGATGATGAAGGTGCAGGCTGGATCGCGATAAAGCAGGTGAGCGATAGATTTACGCCAGGGGCAAGAGAGTGGAAATTGACCGAGATAACAGCTGTGGAGAGCTCACACTGGCGCAAGCAAATAAGGGACACAGTCAGCGCAGACGTGGGGGCATTTTTGGTGGAAAGAAGAGGATAAGTTGAGGAAGAGACGAAAAGGTTGGTCGGATTAACGGTCTGTGTTTTAGCAAGGCTTCAAATTGATGGAAATGGCAATCTCAATACGACGTAGATGGAGCTGTGAGGAGAGAAACAGGGGATATGGAGCTCTCAAGCGGTGAAGTCGCCACCGGCCAAGCTTAACCCAGGCAGTACTGCCGTATTGCATGGCCACCTATTGCGTATAATGTTACGCGTTTGCTTGCTCTTTTAAACCTCAGCATCAAATCAAGCAGCTCCAGCAAATAACGTCAACGATGAGCGCACGCCGATCTCCATTGTGTGGCACACATGACTAAGCTCCCAGGCTGGGCTGGTGTCGGATATCAACGCTTGTTGAGACGTGTCGTAGACGAATGGACCTGCTCGCAGAAGCAGCAATGCCAGCGCTCACGCCAACTCGACGTGATATAAAGTCGACATTGAAGACATCTGTGTATGAACAGTTAAAATAACCTTTTCTAGATGCAGTGGAGATTGCCTAGATCTTAAATAGATCTCGATTCAGCTTTAGTAACGACAGGTCGGGCAACTTCGGAACCATCCAGGTTCCCTTCCATTTGCGGCTCAAAATCTACCGACCCACGCTGCGCCTCAGCCCGTTGCTGCAGAAGATGATTCGTGGCTGCAAAACTCGAGCTGTAAGAATGCATGTTTTTTGAATGAGGGAGTTGATTGAGTATTACATGGCGTTCTCTTATAGATTTCAGTACATATCAGGTTCAATGTTTCTAGTGTTTCGGTCATCTGCATGAAAATGAAATCTTCAAGACCACACTGGGTAGCTGGACGCAAGGCATAAGGTACCTACGTATCCAAGAGATCTCAATGGTATCTTGCATAGCTCGGCAAATGGAACCAAGTGTCAGCTATCCAAAAGAAAAGAAAAATTAAATTAAATGGAATGTATTAAAACGCCTTGATGCAAGCTTCGAAATATCTCAACATATTATCCACCCCCTACAGCTTCGGTTCTATCTTGGACCGCTTCACTATCCAATCGATCACATCCCTTGTAAACTCGTCCTTGCACAGATCCGCATGAAGCTGATGATACCCACCCTCATACGACTTGCTCTCCTTATCCTCCACAGCCGTCTGCTCATTCACAAATTTCACAGCCGCATCATAACTGCACGTCAAGTCCTTCGTGCCATGCGTCAAAAACAGCGAACGCACATCAGCCCCCAATTTCACTCCCCCTCCCGCCAGCGTCGCCGTTCGGTCCAGCAACGCCGCCAAGCCCTCCAGCGTGCCCGTGTTATGGCACAGCGCATCGTTCCTAATCGACTCAACCACCTCCGGGTCGCGGCTCAGATGCTCTGGCGGCACAACATGCTTGAGCTGCTGCCGCGGCAACAGGCGGCCGACCAGTCTTCCGACAAACACCTTGAGCGAGCTGGGCACCTCGGTGGGCGAGAAGCCGATGAAGGGCGCCTCGAGCACCCAGCCGCGAATCTGGCCCACCAGCTGCTTGTACTGCGCGTCCCCCGCCAGCGTGAGGATCTCGCCGCCGCCCATGGAGTGACCCATGACGAAGACGGGCACGTCTGACGGCAGCTTGTCCTGGATAAAGGCGGCGACGTCGGCCACAACCCGCGCCGTCGGCCCCGTGAGGCCCTTCTCGGCGGGCTTCGTCACGCTGCGGCCCCAGCCGCGCTGGTCCCATGCAAAGACCTGGATGCCCTGCTCGGCGAGCTTGGGGAAGAAGTCATTGTAGCGGTTGATGTGCTCGCTGAAGCCGTGGACGAAGATGACCTTGGCTATCACGGGGTTCGTCGGCTGGATGATGGAATTAGCAGGTCTGTTTGGGGACAAGGAATCACATGCTAATATGGATGATGGAAAAAGGGGAAAGGCGGGCAGACAAACCGTCCATGTCTTGGTGTAGAAGCTCGCATCGCCGACCTTGAACTGGCCCTCGGTAGTCGTCATGATGAACAATTGTTATTAGATAACTTTTATATCCAAGATACAGTATATACAAGGGGCTTGAAACGACGCTCCCTCGCCAGATTGATAAACGACTAAGTGAAAACAATGGGAGGCGCTGGAATAATAAAGCAGAGCTCGACAACGCGCTGAGATGCACCTGTAATGTCACTGTGGGCCAGTGGCTGTCCGTCTGCAGCCGGAGCTGTGCTAACTGGATCGGGTCCCGAGCCGGCCTTTTCCTTTACAGTGGATCTTCGCCGGGTAGATCGTCAGCTTCCTCGGTAGAAGTTGACGTTCACAGCTTGTCCCAAATTATGAAGGTTTGCGTTTCTATATTAGGGTTCTTGAAGCGGTGTTAGGAATGAGGACGGCATGGTTTTATATTAGCATCAAACCGCTTTGTATCCAAGGTTCCAACAAACAGCCCAAACTAATTCAGCAATCCAAAGCACGGCAATACTACATCATAAAACCAAAGTTTTCTCATTCATTAAGCTCTTTCCCTCTTCACTGTTTGCTCTTATCTATCATACATTTTTCCACAACTGGCTATCCTAAAGACATTGTCTTCCGAAATACGAGTCCGAGTGGAGTTATTACTACTACCTCGCCACCTATAGAACCGTACTTTTCGTTGATGCCGCTGCCCAGAGGGGACATGCTGACCTCTTATGCGTAAAAACAATCAGTGTTTAGCTCTGGTACGCCGTGTTGAACCCGCCGTAGATAATATACAAGTTTTATCAGACAACACAACTCAACTCCATCATTTTTAATATCTGGTTTGAACTGTGGGTAAATTCAGCGTTTTAGGATCCAATTCAGGGACGCCCTGATTTATCTTCTGTTGATTGAGCAGACTTCTCTCGATTCGCCTCTTCGGTGTCTTCGACAAATCGTTCCAGGTCCTCGTCTTTAGCAAGATCCTCTTCAATCTCCTCAAATTCGGTGATGTGGCTTGTAGCTTCCGTTGAGGGCCGCTTAACTGGAATCTCGCCGCCGCTCATCTGCCACTCCATCAGCTTGCTAAAGGCGCTTCCTTTATCCGCAGCAAGCTGGACATAGCTGCCAATCTCCGCCACCATGCCATCCTTGTTCAGGACGATGATTTGATCAGACCGTTTGATCGTAGACAGTCGGTGGGCAATGGATATCGTAGTGTTGTTGCCACCGAGGAGCTTGGCGAGAGCCTCGTTGACCAATGTCTCTGATTCTGCGTCGAGAGCCGAAGTGGCCTCGTCAAGAATCAAAATATCAGGGTCCTTGAGCAGTGCCCTGGCAATGGCAATACGCTGCTTTTGACCACCAGAGAGCTGCGATCCACGGGCGCCAACCTGGGTTTCTAAGCCATCAGGGAGATCGCTGATGAACGTGCAGTTGGCTCTCCTAGCAGCAGAGATGATTTCCGCGCGGCTTGCATGTGGCTTTCCGTAAGCGATATTCTCTGCAATGGTGCCAGAGAACAGAACAGGCTCCTGAGACACAACACCGATTCGTCGCCTCAGCGATTTGACGTTCATGGTCGAGATATCAACGCCGTTAATGGTAATGGATCCGCTTGTAGGATTGTAAAATCGCAGTAGCAAAGATGCCACTGTAGATTTGCCGCCTCCAGACGGACCAACGACGCAGACGTTGCTTCCAGATGCAATCTCAAAGTCCAAACCGTTGAAAATGTTTACAGCGGGTCGAGTAGGATAAGCAAAATGAACATTGGAAAATCGGATGTTGCCCTGGGCAGACTTGACGGGAAGTCCAACTGTCTGATGAATGGTGGGTTTTCGATCCTGCAGTTCGAATAAACGGCTCGCAGCGCCAACACCCTTCATAAGCTCCGAGTAGAAGCCCGAAAGTCCAAACAGACTGGAACCTGCAAATGCAGTATACATCATGAAAGAGGTCAAGTCTCCCAAGGACATGGCGCCGGACCTTACGAGATTTCCTCCAACAACAAGCATGGCAAGGAGGGTCATGTTGCCGGCCCAGCCTGTCGAAGAGAAGAATGTTGCGGCAATGTATGATTCCTTCTTACCAAGAGCAAAAATCTTGCGGACCTGTTTGTTGTACCGTCCAACCTCTTGGACCTCTCCAACAAACGCCTGGCTGGTCTTGATGTTTCCGAGTCGCTCTTCTGCGATTTTGGTCAGGGTACCGAGATTTTGCTGTATCGCCCTGCTCACATTTCGAATAGCTCGTCCGTAAAAGAAGGCGCCAATAGCAATGGGCGGGAACATGAGACATAAGATACCGGTAAGCTTGGCACTTGTCCAGATCATGATTGCAAATCCGGCGCCGCCACTGAAGATTGCTCGAAGACCGTCGCTCAGGTTGGATGTAATTGACTTGCCAACAATGACCGAATCAGACCCAAGTCGCGATATGAGATCACCAACCCGATTAGCATCGAAGAATTCGGCATCTTGAACATACGTCCGTCTGTAGAGCTGAGATCGTAGTCTGGCGACAACTCTCTCTCCAATGATACGCAACAGAATGATTCGTCCAAAGCTGGTCATGGCGCCGAGCGTCAGTACTCCACCCAAAGCGATGAAAAATTGGTTCAAGGAGAGGCCAAAGATGTCAACGTCATCGATGCTGCCCTTGGTGGAGATATCCAAGATGCGTCCAACGGAAAACGGTATGAGCATGGTAACGCCAGAGGAGACCACCAGAAAGCAAAAGGCCAAACCTAGCCATCGAGCTTCCGGCTTGGCAATGGAGAGCAGTCTCCAGATTTCCTTCATGCCAGCTTTTGCCGGGGCCTTTCCTTCTTTCGATAACCGAGCAGCTAGGTTGACTTGCGCCGCATTAGCTGCCTTTTCGCTCTTTTGGAATTCTTCGTTCTCGGCATCCTTTGCCTGCTTTACAGGCTCTACCGTTCGCGGAGTCGCATCCTGAGGATTTGGCCGAAGTTCCCGTGCAGCAGGCGAAGTGCTAGAAAATTGCCGAGCCAGCTGTAAAATGTGTCCATGTCCGAGAGGTGATTGGCCTGAAACGCCAGAGTGCGATGGAGTCGTCCGTAAAGATCCTGCAAGACTATGAAATGCGGCGGGAGTAAAAGCTGGAAGAGAGCGCGGAACAGCAATTGGGGGCCTAAGGAGCTGCGGCTGGCGCACAAGAGTTTCGGATGTCGAGAAGCATTGCGACAAAGAAGCCCGAGCAAAAGCTGTCGATTCTTGCGCCTGCGATGCGAGCCTGGGAGGCAGCGCTCTTCGCAGCGCCCCGGCATTCATGTTAACCGAGGGGACCTTTATTCGGCCGCCCAGCGGTACGGCATCGAGTAGCTGGGAGCTGGATGGAGGAGAGAGCCGGGATCGCTGCTAAAGGAGGGAAATCCGGCGACAAGTTGTAAGGAAAGCAAGTCAGAAAGAGAGAGAGAAAAGAGGGCTGGAGCCAAGGATTTCCGCAGCTGTGCTAGCAGATACCGTCATAACTAACTCGCGGGATTTACAGCTGAAAGCGCTGGGAGCCTGTGCTGCATGCGCCAGCCAGCAGCTGAAGCGCCGTAATTAGTGGGCAAGGCTCGGCCGAAAGTCGGTAGTACGTGCATCTGCTGCGCTCCGGATCCCGTACGGGCCTGAGGCCGAGCTCAAAGGTCCGAGATCCGATCCTGAATTTGAACAGGAACGGTGAATTGTGCTTCAGACCACGACAACAGTGTTTATGCAAAGTAGCATGAGTTCTCTATATGGCTACAAGCCCCTGTAACTACTACAGCAATGTATATATAATTTTCTCATGATATCGAGGAGCGAGCAGGCCCCAGCATCCAAGTACATGGCAGTATTCAAGGAGCCTGAAGCCGGCTGAGCCGCATCCGGCTTTGATATGTTGAAAAGTCTTGCACGGCAGCTTTGCAGCAGCCCAAGCCATTGCCGGTGTGCTGATATTCGACAAGCTACTATAAGTGAATCGATCATATCGTCCCGTCAAGATGTGAAGAAAATGTCCCACCACAACAATTTTGATAGCAATACTCCGTTTCTGAAAAGCACTAGTATCCTCCTGTAAAATCAAACATCGCTGTTTTCTTTCAGCATTTCTGCCACTTCAGGATCTATCTCGCCATCGTTTCCGAGATCAGGAAAGTCATCCCCATCGTCCACCCGTCGCCTTTTGTTAGAGCCGTTGGCTGATATGGGCAATGACTGAGTAAAGGTGGTGGATGGCTCGGTTGCTGAAATGTCCTCTGCTAACTTCACATCCATACTGTCTTCAATGTTCTCGACCGGCTCTGGCATAGTGTCGTCAAAGTCATTATCCATACCGGGCGGCGTCAGAGCTTCCATCTCTGGGCGATCAAGCTCAGTCGGCGGGCTGCCAGATTCCCCTTCCGTGTGGGATCCGTTGTTTTCCGCAGGTCCAAGTGCTCTCATGATGGCAACTTCGACCTGCTGCTTCTTATCTTCAACCTCTCGTTTGCGGGTTGAGAATTCAAGAGCTGTATTCTTTTCATTTTCCAATGCCGCCCTATTTGAATCCAGCAGTTTCTCCAGCCCTGAGATCAGGCTCTCTCGAGCTTTTACGCACTCAGCCACTGCGCTCTCTGCGCTCGCAAGAGTCTTGAGCAAGCCATTCAGGCGAGCTGCATAGACCGGTGCTGAAGGAACCGGCACTGAAACATCGACTTGCTTTTCGTACTCTTGGTTTGCGGAGGCGATAGTCGTCTTTAGCGGTACGCTGAGCTTGGTGACCGTCTGGTGAGCAGATATAAGAGGAGTGAATTCTGCAGGTACGGCCGTAGATGATCCGCCGCCGAACGGAGAGCCTCCAAAACCAGGCTTCACAGACCCGCGAGCTTTATCCAGTTCTAAAATTGCAGTTAGCATCGGCAATTCTTCAACGAACAGCTTCGAAGACTCGTACCGTTTAGTCGCGATTCGATGGCCGCCTGAATCGGTGCCTCGAAAATTGCCCTGTCTTTCCAGACGTCAATCACTCGGCGCAATTTGCCCTGAATTTCGGCTGGCGCCCCCTTATAGGCGACTGCAGCGGCTTCTGCTATCACAGGAGAAAATGCGATGATGAAGTCCTCCTTGTGGCGAATCCTAGACTGCTGTGCAACCTCTGGATGCATATTAGCATCTCTAGCTATATATGTATAGCAGGCCATAGACCCCCATTCGAAATCATTATATTGTATAGTCGTAAGGAATGCATACCATTGGCAAGATAAACCAAGCTTAATCGTTTCGTACTAGAAGAGTCTTTGAGTCGTTGCATCCAAAGCGCTACCGTGCGATCTGCGTGTCGTCTAGAGAATTCATGGAGTCAGTGCACATTCTATGGATAAATGTCTTATTAATTAAAAGGAAATTGCGTCTTACCTATGGAACATGATCCATTGAGCTGCGGTCGCAATGCTATCGTGGCTCTCATTGAGGGCTGACAGACGCGCCAGCACGGAATCGTCGTTGTAGGCCATTATGATGGCTATGCTCTAATTGAAGATTGCGCTCAAGGCTTTATCAAAAACAACGCAAAAATGCCACCTGAAAATTTATAGACGGTGCGCCTTATTGGAGTAGATTTGAGTTGCGACGCGATTGGAAAGAGTCTACAGCAACCAGTGGACCTTGATCTCGAAGCTCAGCTACAGGCGTGCTATCAACTAAGAGGTGGGCAATTGAGGCAGATCGGGCGTGAATAAGGGAATGCAAGTCTGACTGTGTGTCTGAAAGCTCAGTACATAGTAGAAAGATATATAAATAAGAGACTGCAGATAGAATGGAAGTAAGAAATAGCTTCAAACATCAAGAAGAAAGTTTGACGCAAGCTGGATGCTCTGGAGGCTTATCCGCTAGGAGACTGGTTAAATGCAAATGTTAGCGTGCTTGTATGGGCTTATGCAATACCATGCGCCCAGAGCTACGCCTCAGCAGCACTCACCGCCCGGCAGAACGTGGCAGCAGTAGCCAGGGACAACAGGGTGGTCACTGCTAACGAACGCTCTTGCTGTTTGTTGCGCAAGCTAATATTAATCCGACCACTACACTCTCCTTTGACTGGATCTCTGGACCTTTTCGTTATCAACTTGTGTTTGGAAAATCGTCAAGTTCTCTCGAATCTAGCTACTCAGCCCAAATTCAAAATGGCCGACCGTTTCCCTTCTCTCGAGGACTTCGATTCTGGAGGTAAGCTCCTGAATGGATCCAGGCGCCTCTGCTTGTGGCTAACCATTGCTTTCCAGCGCAAACCGATATCAAAGATGTTTCCGACGAGCCCTCCGCCGAGGATTTCCTTGCCAGGGAAAAGGCTCTCTTGGGCGATGACGCGAACCAGTTCACCACCAGTGATGACGCAAACGTATTGGGTGAGACTGGCGGAGACCTCTTGGGAGAGACCGCCGCCGCCGCCGCCGAGTCTTCATTCGAATCTCAATTCCCAGACCTTGCCAACCCGGCCGCTGTGCGTAAACATTGGATCTATATATACAAGTCGTTCAATGCTAATAGGACTCGTTCATTTAGGGCCTGGCAGGCGTGGATGGAAACATCATGACCGGCCCATCTGTGAGCTACAACTCAGGTTACCAAACATATGCAGCCGACGAGGAGGAGCCAGAGGTCATCAAGGAGTGGAGGGAGCGCCGGGACGAGCAGATTGCGAAGCGGTCCGAGCAATTCGCTGCCCAGCGAGAGGAGACGATAAAGGAAGCTCAGCAGAATATCGATGACTTCTATGACAACTATAACTCCAAGAAAGAGAAAGGCATTGCGCAGACACGCAAAGAGGCAGAGGAATTCCTTGCGAACCGGGAGGATACCGTTTCTGGTGGCACGAGCTGGGACCGCATCGCAAAGCTCGTTGATATCAGTGGAAAGGGGGCTACTGGCGGAGCCGCCGGATCTGGCAAGGAGCGTTTCCGCGAAATGCTCATGAGTCTGCGCAAGGATGAAAAGGCACCAGGCGCAACTGGCTACTGATTTTTGATAGACTGAATTTACGACCAATTTAGTGATATTACAGGGCTTGGGTCAATAGGCGAGGAAGGGCCGGTTATCTGTCATGCGACTTATTTGATTCGCATTCTCTTTTTTCTTTTTCTACCACGCAGACATTGTATAGTGGCACATGGGAATTATGGCCACGCATAATTGAAAGAAAAGAAAACTTATGAAACACCAGATACACCGGGGCGAACAAAACAATGGCAGGCCAAGTGGATGGAGGAGGTGTAAAAATGGACTGACAAGATCCTATATTCACTGTCTATAAGACTACAACTCATACAAGCTCCTAATCCCACATTGAATGGAAATCGGGGCAAAATCAATTGGCTCGTCCCAAGTATATGTTGGCAGCTTAGTCCTTGCCGAACCAAGTGTTGTGTCCAGCGACCTTTCGGCTGGCGGCGTAAAGGGTAGCTATAAGTTTTTAGTTGAATCCCATAACTATCGGTTCAATCGTAGACTCACCACCGAAGCCTCCCCAGAGGGCAACCAGGTAGGGAGCCATGTACCAGCGGCTTCGTGAGTTCTGACGCTGAGTTAGCATTGTTCCGGCGTGTGCGATATCGTCGATCCGCGCGTACAATCATCCACAGACGGGTGTGAGCCTTGTAGGCCTGCTGGTAGAAGCGCTGGTGCTCCGTCACCTTGTTCTTGGCGTTGATCATGCTATGATACTGCGTCAGCCGAAGTCTTCGAAGCTATGTGCATAATGCAGAGCCGCCGCGTGCCCCGCGGACAGGCCGCAATTGGGGGCTTCCGCATGCGCTGCTTCCAGAAAAGGCCATACCTCATTTTGGCGGTGGGGTTGAAGATGCTTGCAGGGCGTCTCTTCTCAAATGTGCTTCGTTGTAGAGGGATCTTGAGGTTCGGAACGGCAGAAGAGCCTTGGTTAGAGAAATGAGGCCATATTCTAGCTCGAAGTGGGTAGCTGGATGACTCAGCAAATCGGCCCCATCAAAAAATGCACACAAAGTGGGAGTGGGTAGGTGCCGAGCTAGGAGCCGCCAATGAGATGCGCTGGAGTGAATATCAGAGTCCAGTAGAATCTAACAAAGGCTTCGACTTTTGTTACGTTCGGATTTACAGCTGCGGCATCGCATACCCAAAGCGCCTTGAGCGTAACGCATTATCGGCGGTACCGCAAAAGCAGACAGCCCAATGTGGTGATATGCTTCAAAGCTCGGCGGCCTGCTGGAGACGAGACAATCCCAGGAATGCGAAGAGCCTTGCCGTCTAGATCAAATCGCCTAGAACCGACCCGAATCGTTTCCAAGCCCTCGGCGCAAATTTCACAGACAAGGCTCCGGCAATATTTCCAGCATTCTTCTGCCCTAGTTCGCCCATCTACTACTCCAGTAACAAATCGTATTCTACATCGAGCTCCTAAAGTTGTTCTTGGAGGCTTTGATCGGAATCCATGGCGAGCACTCTCTGCTGGGAAACCAAGTTCCTTGCTGCAGCCATCAGAATGGAGAGAATACGGGAGTCTAGGGCAGGCGCGGCAGCGACGTGATGCACCATTGGATGTTCTTCCGTCGAACGAATCTCTCGCGGCAAGAATCAACAAGACTCTTCAGGATACAGAGGCCGATATTGAACCCTACGATGCTGCTACTTGGGAGGCAGTATGCGGCGTGCTGTCTGATATGTATGGCCCTGATGGCGTTTGGGCCGTCTCTCAGTCTATTTGGCAGAGTGGGAAACACAAAATTTTTACCCATAACGATGCCGAAGCCCTGCGTTGCAGAATCTTGTCAGCTGCGTTAAGCTCTGAAGCAAGACTGTCTTTGCTTTTTACTGCGGCGCGACAGCTTGTCGCTCAGGAGAATTTCCAATGGCCTGGACTCTACACGAAAACTGTCCACTTTTTCCTGGAACGCGGCGATTATGAAAGCGCAATTCGCTGGGACAAATTACTAGCTCCTATCTTTCCAGCTGGAGCGGAAGAATTTGGAGCTTTATTAGCAACCTTTGTTATCAAGCCAACTCCTGAGATGCAGAGCACTCTGACGGCGCTGTATGTCTCCGGCGCCAATCGCCAACTATACGACCATGTGATACCGGCTCTCTTCGCTTCCGGCCAATCCAAATTAGCTCGTACATGGCGGAAGAAGCTTGTTTTGTTTAAAGATTCTCCATTCACAGCAAAGTCGCGCCCGTTTCTGCTCTTTCTTGCCAACTACTATCCTCACATACAGCTCACAGAGAGTGAGCTTGCTGTTGCCGAACTCAACCGTGAGTGGCTGGCTGCTGAAACCGAAGAGGATGAACCGTTCTTCGAAATCGATAGAAGAGGGTTCGATAGAAAGGGAATCCATAGTGATGCTTTCATCGCCAAATGGTTTGCTAGCACCTGGACATCTCTGGAATTTGCAATCAACCTCATACATAAGCTGGGAGTACGCACTATAGGCCCACGCGCGTTACAGTCTCTTGCGCTGCGAGACCCAGATACCAAGGAAGTTGCGTCTCGTATAGCTCAGGTAGAGAGACTGGGCATCAAGATCTCTTCGCAGTCGTACTGCAAGATTTTGGTTGCATTTGCCAGGAACGGAGAGGATGATTTACTGATTGATCTACTTCACTGCGACATCCACCCTGACGAATTTGAGGATATGGAAACTCGGCATTCTCTCATGGCTGAAGCGGCCAGGACAGGGGATTGGAAGATGGAGCGACTTCTTCAAGGCATCGAGTGGGCTATCGAAACTGGACCAACATCTCGACGTCTCAACTCCCTGCTCAGGAGCGAGCTTTCTAAGCGAAGTTTAGGCAAGGCGAGAGAGGTCCTCGACCGTATGGAAGCACTGAAAATCAGCATGGCCCAAGCCAGTGCGACTGGGCTCCTCAAGAGGGTGTTTTGGAAGCTCGACTCTCATCCTCAGCGATCTCAACGAGCGCCGCAAAGTGATGCTGGCTCGCGTGACTTTGATGACCCCTTTTTGGATAGAGCCCTGAATGTCATCCGCCGGATTTCTTGCCACGACGTTGCTATCCCTATTCGATACTGGAAGATCTTACTCTACAAGCTGGGACGCTCAAGGCGTCTTGACGAGCTAGAACAACTGAGCTTAGAAATCATGCAATTCTACACTCCACCTTACGGAGGGCTAGTACCTGTACATCGAGAGGATCTACCAAAGCACCTCAATACCGAAGAACGAGAATCTATACCAGCTGATTTACCATTCGTACATCACCATCATCCGATCCGACTGCTCTTTGATCCTTCGCTGCAGCGCTCCATCGTGAGATGGGGATTTGACCAGACGCTGGCAACCAAGCCTCAACCACCAACAACCGTCACATCTCTACAAACGCCGAGCTTTTCACAGTTTGATGTTGCTCGCGGGGTCCGCCTATTAGCCACACTGCGAGACCAGGGAGCTTTGATAGACACGCAGGTGGTTCGATCAAGCGTCATCTCTCGTATCGCCACTGGAATGGTCCCTGGACGGCCTAGACATCGAGCGAGAGACAGCATCGAGTTTTCTGTAGAAAACCTGATGAATCTTATTGAAAAGGCATGGGGCTCAGAGATGTTTCCCGACGCGCCAAAGGTGGTTCGAGAAATCGAAGCGCGGAAGTCAAAGCTGTGGCACCAATACCCAAAACTGATTGATAGGACTTTTAATCAAGATTCCACATGAGAATAAGCATGTAAGCGAGCAAACAAAAGTAATAGCACTGACACATGGTATATATGAGTCTATTTCTGGGCACACGCAGGAGAGCCCCCTTGTACAATGATATCTACAGAAACATGTAAATAAATTCTAATCAAACCCCCCCCATTAAACTCCAAGTGTATCGTTGGTTTTTCTTTTCCTTGGGGAGCACTATTCGCTCCATTATTGATACACATGGTCACACATCATAAAGCAATATGACCATCAGCCGCTTGCGAACGCCATGCTGAGCCACAGTTATCACGAAAAGGAGAAAAAGGACTTTCTCTCGTTTTGACTGCGTCGTCTCCCCGTACAACGCCGAATTTCCCTCCCCACCTCCATCGAACTTTTTAATTCCCTGCTCATCTCAGCCCAGGTACCTAATCCCTATTCTTCTTAGGTTTGACCAACAGCAGAATGAACAGGCCCGCAACCACTAGCAGCAGCAAGAGTATAATCTTCCTCTTGATGCTCCTTTTCTGGTAGCCAGAGGCTATTATCAGCTCTTTATCGGCAGCTTTGACTTCTGTGTTCATGCGCTCAACATTGTAGTCGATTCGGTCCAGCATGGTGCCCTGGTCAATGATCATGGTCTGGAGATCTCGGAAAAGGTCGGACAGCTCGATGATACCTTGTGCGATTTCTTCGATTTCTCGCTCTCGCTGGGCGATGGCGGTGTCGTTTGAGTGCAGCGTCTTTTGCTGCATGGCAACCTGTAGCGTTGATTGGGAGAAGGAGCGGTCGGCATCTGATTCTTGGAGTGACGGGTCCATGTAAGAAGAGCCCGGCATTGGCGATGTTGGACGGTCAATGGGACTGATTGCGCCGAGGCCACCCATTCCGCGGAGTTCTAGCACTTGTGGTCAGCAAATTGGGAAAAATTTCAAGGGGTGCCGTCATGAACATACTCTTGAGATATGCGCTCTGCTTCTTTCTAAAGTTTGCACTCGCTTCTTGGACCCTTGTGGCAAGGGAAATCTGTATGTTCTTCGCCATTGTCTCCTCGGCTCTGCTGATGCTGTCGGACTGCTTCGACTCGCGAACCATGCCCTCGAGCTTCTGAATCCGCTGGTGACACTGGTGGAAGCCCTTTGTGATGTCTTGGGTGAGCCTCTCGATCTGCACCTCCTCGGCCCGCTTGGTCTCGTCATCGTCGAAGCCCGGGAGCACATGCGTCTGGTGCAGCTTGTCGAGGCGCTGGCTCTTTGTGGCAATCTCGGCGAGCAGCTCTGTGATGTCGTCCGAGATGTCCGACCACCGCGGCGGCAGCAGGTCCATCTCGATTACAGCGTCGCCATCATCTTCGAATGCGCCGCTCGAGAGCAGCCCGCGCCGGTCTTCGTGCGCAAAGCTGCTGCTCGAGTAGGCGTCCGAGAAGCCGCCCTGGGCATATTTGGATCGTTGGTTGGGATGATGAGCGTACGACTGCCGGTAGGAGATGTAGCTATACAGGTGTGTTTCCCCAGGGTCAGATATGACAGACGCACTCAATTAGGCGAGAATGCCTTGGCTTGGGGTGCTCGCATCCGAGCTGCAAGGGCCTGGGGGATGGCGGCATAACGTACAGGTTTGTGCGGTCGCGCCACATGGCGGACGCTAAAGGGGGGGCGTCTGGAGGCCCGTCAGGAGAAGAGCAAGTCGACGATGAATGGAGCGGCTCGAAATACGGACGCAGTATTCCGGGACTTCATGTAATGACGGGCATGATCGAGCGCTGAGATGGTCGACCTGCGCCAATGCTCGAAGCTGGCATTACGACACTGCTCCCAGCCAGCGGCATATAGACACTTAGCGCTAGCCCGAAGCGGGCGACGGCTGTCTGAGTTTGGGAGCTCAGGCCAATGCAGCTGAGGAACCGTGGGCGGTGTTTACACGTGTCACGAGCGTTTCTGGCCATGACGGGTGTATCTCCCGGCCGTCAGCCATCCGTAGATACATCGCAGCTACGTAGTCTAGTACCTGTAAAATACTCACACTCACAGCAAAGTCTCATCATGGGAGTTCAGGTCCAGTCCTGTTCAGCTCGTCCCAGTCGAGCCAGATGACCTGTACAGTGCGAGCCGCGGTCCTAGGCCAGGCCCCAGATAGGCCTTCAGGGGGCCTCCTAGGCTAGCCCAGCGGCGACAAATGGCCTGCGACCCAGTCTTAGCATGGGGCCTGCCTCAGGATTGATACTGTCTGCCGATTCTGCCTTACCGGTCCCCTGACAGCACGCTTTAGCTGGCCCGGCCTTCGTCTCTCTCCCCACGTCAACGACGAGCACAAGCAAAAAGCTTCCGCCTTCGCTAAGACGCCACTAACGCTTGCTGTCGTATTAAACCGGCCCTCTCTGCCTCTCTCAACTTTAAACTCTACACTCTTTGCTCGCTCTCAATAACCCCTATTCACAATGGTGCGTGGCGCGCAGCCGCCCTCTATCGAGCTGTCTCTGCATGGTCGCTACCCCGCGACCGTGGCGGGCTGCCCCCCCAAATCTTCAGGAGCTTTTGTGTGGCTAACCAGCGAGCCCCCGACAGGCTGATTCACTTACCGAAGAGCAGGTCTCTGAGTTCAAGGAGGCCTTCTCTCTCTTTGTAAGTCTCTGCATGGTCTTTTGCGACAAATCTACAGGCGATTTGGGTACTAATCTGGTGGCTACAGGACAAGGACGGTGATGGTACGTAGTGGCTAGTGACGCGATACTCCTCTTTCCCCCTCCTCACCGTCCCCCTTATTTTGTGCGAACCATTGTTGGACCACCTGAACCGGCGATACCGATCGAAATTTCACCCACGGGCAATTTTTATGACGAAGAATCGGACAAGAAACTAACAAACATGATTTCGCAGGCCAGATCACCACCAAGGAGCTCGGCACTGTCATGCGCTCTTTGGGACAGAACCCCTCCGAGTCAGAGCTGCAGGACATGATTAACGAGGTCGATGCCGACAACAACGGATCCATCGATTTCCCTGGTATGTCATTAGCTGAAACGCCTGGATGGCTGCCAAACACGGGCTAATTTAGAGCGGTGAAGAGTTCCTTACCATGATGGCACGAAAAATGAAGGACACCGATTCCGAGGAGGAGATCCGAGAGGCTTTCAAGGTTTGTTATTTGCACTAATGCGTATGTTTGGTTTCAAAATTGACACTTGGCGACTAGGTCTTCGACCGCGATAACAACGGCTTCATCTCAGCTGCCGAGCTGCGCCATGTCATGACATCTATTGGCGAGAAGCTCACCGACGACGAGGTCGATGAGATGATTCGTGAGGCCGATCAGGATGGTGATGGCCGAATTGATTGTGAGTTTACGAGTCAACAGAAGACGATTCTACCTGTTCATTTTCCAGGTTTCGAGAGCTTTAGCTAACCAATATTTGCAGACAACGAGTTTGTTCAGCTCATGATGCAAAAATAAGGGACTGTGTTTGGAGTTCTTTGCGACTAAGCCAACTGTTGAGCCTTGTTAGAGGCCATGGATATGGTTAATTCTTATGGCGAGACCCAGTTGTTAGCACGCACGCAACCTGTTTTTTTCTTTAAGAAAATCAACGAGTTGATTTTATTCCCTATACTGTCAAATCTACGAGCGATTCTCGAAATTGCTGGCCTGTCGAAAGAGTCGTGATGTTCAATTCTGGTAGCAGTCTAGGTAGATACCCTGGGCCTTTCTATGGATACCATCAAGTTATAAACCAGCGGCTCGCCGCGTATGCGCATGTGTGGGCTGCCATGTTCTTGAACAGAGTGGGTAGGCCGTAGATCGAAATGTAGCACCGTAGGCCTTGCTGTCGATGCTGTGTTGGTCACAAGACCGACGGAAAGCAGACGAGCAAACAAGCGTGATATCAGGCTCCTGTGATACCGGAGTTCCTTGTTCAAAGAGAGTCAGGTATCACAAGTGTAACCATGCTAGTAGTAGTAGGCAGCAGTGTGTAGGCAAGTACAGTAAGGAAACTCCCAGGCATACGCTGGTAGGCAGCCATTTATTGAAATTAAACTAACAATAAAAAAATGAAAACAAATTGCCCATACAGGCGATCAGATCATCCATCAGTGTGAAATTTAATCCCGTGTTAGTCTCGAGGTACCGTAGCTGAGGTAGCACTTTGGAGGCTCATTGTTAGAAGCGGGAAGAGACTTGGCAGTGCTAGCGGTACAAGGTAAGGTACCGAAGCCTCGCCGGGCCATTGCTTTTCCGCCCGCATCTCGTGTATAGGCCCATGATGCAGCGTGGCCTGCCCCACGTCGAATTAGACCCAGGTACATTGCCAGTACGGAGTGTATTAGGGAGCAGTAGTGCTGTAGCCAGCGACGCTGGTGGCATTGCGATTCATACACGTTCCACGATTCACAGCTGTCCAGCTCAACGTCGAGGCTCGAAGCCGTTTTCGCCATTCCGCCATAGGTCAGCACTAGCCGGTACGCAAGAGGGAGTCTGGGAATTGCTGGTGCGATACCACTGCTTCTACCGCCTACCGCCTCTGCTGTTCCTTGTATAACAACCTGCGAGGTGGCCCAGTCGCCGGGTCGAGCTCTTACTTTGCCTCAAGATGAGTTCCTGTGAGACAGCTCAGCTCATTGCGTTATTCGTGTTGTGAGATCCTGATGGCTGACGGTCGCCCCCTTTGTTGCAAACTATAGTAAAGCAATTCATCCGCAACGTGCGTGCGGCGAAGACGATTGCAGACGAGCGAGCGGTCATCCAGAAAGAGAGTGCAGCGATCAGAGCCAGCTTCCGCGAAGAAGGCCACGACCACGGCATACGGTGGGTTTTCAATGTCGAACCTCTGCGCATCCGAACAAATGAATAAGAGTGCTCATTCATAATGTGGGAAACAGCCGTAACAATGTCGCGAAACTCCTCTACCTCTTTACCTTGGGCGAGCGAACCCACTTTGGTCAAGTCGAATGCTTGAAGCTCCTTGCGTCTCCGCGATTTGCGGACAAGCGTCTTGGCCATCTTGCTACAAGCTTGCTGCTTGATGAGAAGCAGGAGGTTCTGACGCTGGTGACCAACTCTTTGAAGAAGTAACTTGCCCGCCCCTCCTCCCCCCCTTTTATTGCTGTGCGATTCAGCAGCAGACGGATTCTAATTGTGACTTTAGCGATTTGGGACACTCTAACCAATATGTTGTCGGACTCGCCCTCTGCACTCTCGGAAATATCGCGTCTGACGAAATGTCGAGGGATCTGTTCCCAGAGATTGAGAATCTGATCTCAACCGCGAACCCATATATCAGGAGAAAAGCTGCGCTCTGTGCCATGCGAATATGTCGCAAGGTGCCTGATCTTCAGGAGCATTTTATCGAAAAAGCCACAGCTCTTCTCTCAGATCGAAACCACGGCGTCCTTCTTTGCGGACTGACCCTAGTCACGAGCCTTTGCGAAGCAGATGAGGAAGAGGGCGGCGAAGAAGGCATAGTCGAAAAGTTCAGGGTCCTTGTACCTGGGCTGGTAAAGACGCTAAAGGGTCTTTCGACGTCAGGTTATGCTCCGGAACACGATGTTACGGGCATCACCGACCCCTTTTTGCAGGTCAAGGTTCTACGACTACTGAGAGTGCTAGCCGTTGGCGATGCCCAAACGAGCGAGCAAATCAACGATATCTTGGCTCAAGTAGCAACGAACACCGACTCATCCAAAAACGTTGGCAACTCGATTCTCTACGAGGCTGTGCTTACCATTCTGGATATTGAGGCCGATTCTGGCCTGAGGGTTCTCGGTGTGAATATTCTGGGCAAATTCCTCACCAACCGGGACAACAACGTTCGCTACGTGGCGCTCAACACCCTCATCAAGGTGGTTGCTATTGAGCCTAATGCGGTACAAAGGCATCGTAACACAATTCTGGAATGTCTCCGCGATCCTGATATCAGTATAAGGAGAAGGGCTCTCGACCTGAGCTTCACCCTCATCAATGAATCCAACGTTCGGGTACTCATCAGAGAACTACTGGCTTTCCTCGAGGTTGCGGACAACGAGTTCAAGCCAACCATGACTAGCCAGATTGGAATTGCTGCCGATAAATATGCCCCGAACAAGCGATGGCACTTTGACACCATGTTACGCGTCTTGTCATTGGCAGGCAACTACGTCAAAGAGCAGATTCTCTCGTCATTCATCCGGCTCATTGCCACCACCCAGGAGCTTCAGACGTATGCAGTACAGAAGCTGTATACTAACCTCAAAAAAGATATCACTCAAGAAAGCTTGACCCAGGCTGGCGCTTGGTGCATCGGCGAGTATGGTGATGCCCTGCTCAAAGGCGGACAGTACGAAGAGGCAGAGCTTGTTCAGGAGGTCAAGGAGGCTGATGTCGTCGATTTGTTTTCGCTCATCTTAAACAGCAGCTACGCCAACCAGGTATCCACGGAGTACATTGTCACAGCGCTGATGAAGCTCAGCACACGATTCACTGACCCTGCCCCGGTGGAAAAGATCAGACGCATCCTGCAAACCCACCAGACCAGTTTGGATGTCGAGGTGCAGCAGCGAGCTGTTGAGTACGGCAACCTGTTTGCATTTGACCAGGTCCGCCGAGGAGTGCTTGAGAAGATGCCTCCGCCGCAGATCAAGGAAGAGTCTAGAGTGCTGGGCCGGGCTCCTTCAAAGAAGGCCAAGAGCGCCAACAGGAAATCCAAGATTATCAAGCCTACCGAGCAGGACTTGCTGGATATCATGGATACACCAGCCGCTGTGGCTGCGCCTACGAATGGATCCCAGGCGACAAACTCTGATCTTCTGGCTGATATTCTTGGAGGCGTATCGACAGGTTCTGCGCCTGCTTCTCCTGCTCCACCGCAGTCTAACATTACTTCCATCATGGATCTCTTTGGCTCGGGGCCTGCGGGCTCGCCTTCACCTGCACCTGCTTCGGCCGGCCTCGATATCATGTCCCCTGTGGCATCTCCGCCACCTCAGCAGCAATCTCCGGCAACTCAAGGCCAATGGCTTCCCTGCTACAATGCTAATGATCTCAACGTCACCTTTCAAGTTCAACGCAACGCCGAAGGACTTATCCAAGCGACGGCTCGGTTCCAAAACACTGGTTCGGCGGCATTGTCCAATGTTGGATTGCAAGCCGCGGTTCCCAAGTCTCAGAAGCTGCAGCTGCTGCCCATCTCCTCGCCAGAGCTTGGACCTGGAGCGGATACTACTCAGATGATGAGAGTAGCTGGTTGCAAGGGGGTAAGCATTTTTCTATGTTCTTATTTTCGCTCTTTTTCTCCTTTTCTTGAGTTCTTCTTGGCATCATATGCTGACTGATTTCATATAGCCGCTACGACTACGGCTGCGTATCGCGCTCACTCACCCTGCGGCGGGTCAAGTGGTCGATCAGGTGAACTGGGCAGAGTCATCATAAGCGGGAACTTGATTACAGCGAGAAGTTTACGTTACTGGGCTTTTATAGTGGTTTAATTTGGAACATAAATATGGAGGTACTTGCGGAGCGGTTGTAGATATCAAAATTTTCAGGAGAGTAGGTACATTAAGTGCAGGACGATCTGAAGATGTATGACGGGGCCGACTGGTCGAAATAGGCATAATTACGTAGAAGCATCAACGAGATTTGGTCTACTCCGTAATTCTAAGGGTGCTGTGGAATTACTCATCATTAGTTGTAGGTATAAGCTTCCGCTAGTTGAATCCGCATATAAAGTGAGCCGTCTATCTATTTCGGGAGTTCGGGATATAGTACCTATCCCTCTTAAAGCTCGATGACACTGCACTTAGGACTTTGCAACTAATAAGACATGAATTCATTAAAATCATCAGCTGATGCTCTGCAGAACCTTTGCCAACAAATCCTTTACCCGATTGGCAGTGCCTCTATTTCGCCCTGGCTCTTCACTCTGCGGGCGGTCAATTAGCAGCTTAGGCGCAGTAGCCATGTCGTCGACGGGAAAGCAGCGAGAGGGGCATCTTGAAAGGACAGCGGCTGAGCCGAGAGATGCAGTAAACCCCCCTTTCTTCTTCTAATATATTTCTTAACCTTCTCATATATACCTCGACTATGTATTTTTAAGAGAAGGGTATGCTGATGTCTTTTGGAAGGATCTTCATGAGGTGCGGCTGGGTCGGGTCGAGCAAGTCAATGAGAGAGTGAGGCTGTTTCGATTAGATCTTGTATCTGGTCCTATAAAGGCAAGTCAAACAAATTCCCATCATTCTTTGAATTATATATTCAATTCATCATGACGATTGGAGTAATATGAGACAAAGTGCGAATCGCAGTGCTAACAAACAAACATAAAGTTCCTGCCCGGCCAGTGGCTCGACACATACATTCCCAACGTCCCCAAAGCTGGCGGGTTCACCATCACATCCGCCCCTTCAGCCGCTCTCACGGGTCCCTCGCCGTATCTGGAGCTCGCGGTGCAGGAGTCGCCCGACAATGAACCTGCGACCTGGCTGTGGCGGCCTGTGGACGAGATTCTGGGCGTGACGCTGCGTGTTCGCGTGGGTGGCAGGTTTGTTTTCCCTCCTCATAGCGGCGGTGATGCGTCCGATTTTTTTTCTTCTGCTTTTAAAAGAGGCGTTTTTGTCGCTGGTGGGGTGGGGGTGAATCCACTGATGAGCATGTTGAGCTACATTGCCGAGGGCCAGGGGCAAGATGCTACTGGTCTGGACGTGAGCTTCATATACGCAAGCAAGTTGCCTGCGACCGGCAATCTTTTAGATATTGTCTTCCTCGATAGGATTACGCGGGCTTTTGGGGAGGGTACAGTGAAGGGCAAGGTGACGCTGTTTATAACGGCTGCTGGGGACAGCGCAGCTCCACAGCAGCAGCAAGAGACGAGATATATCAATGGAGCTCCGGTGGAGATCCAGCCGCGCCGCCTTACGGTTGCGGATATTAACGAAGTAATTGGAGGTGAAGACCATGAAGGCACCGTTGTGTATGTGTGTGGGCCGCCACCAATGACGGATGAGCTGGTTGAGAAGCTTGCGGCGGTGATGGATTCGCGCCGTGTTTTGACGGAGAAATGGTGGTAAAAGGGGAATGTTTCATTCACTAGCTCATCAATGGGCGAGAGACCAAGTCACGACAAATGCTTCCTATGCAGAGCTGAATTTATGATAGCGATATGTATGTATATATGCCCGTATGCGCACGCGCGACCCCAACGCCCATGGTATCATCAATACGGCCGTCCCAGTAGTCCAATTTCGCTGGCAATTATCCCCCCCTTTCCATCATATAAATACTCTTTCCGCAAAAAGCTCATACCACCCAGAACCAAAGCGAATACCAATCTTTTGATTATTTCTTCTCTCGGCAACTCATGAAAATAGATCCTCGGCCTTTTGTCTCCTTTTCGGTTGATTCGCATTGAACAATTCCTTGCCGGCATTGCCTGACCCAAGTTTTCCAGGGAATAAGTCTTGCGCGTTGGCTGCTCCCTTTATCGAGAACCCACTGCCTCCGGCTCGCTGAGTAGCGGCACCTCGAATGTTTAAGCCATCGCCTGTTGATTCGGCAACAATCTTAGGCATGTCCTCCTCTTTCAAATGGGCCGAGCCAATGGACTTTTCCAGCTGGTCTAGCATTCCACCCCCGCCTCTACTAGACGGCTTGGTGGGGAAAAGCTCTTTCGATCTGGTTTCGTCTGCGAGGCGGCCTCGAATAGCCCGAGCCTTTTCTCTATTACCTGACGAGCTGGCAAAGCCATCCATAGCTGCGTCTCCATCGTCGTCGCGGCGAGGAGATGCTGATCTGTCCCTTCTGGAGGTCGATCGTCCAACACTGCGGCCCGAGAATAGCTCTTTGCCGCGATTACTTTCTTGAGCTGATGGTCTGTCATCCCTGGAAGTCCGCGGCGCATCGTCGTACATGCTTGCCTCGAAAGTTTCCACCTCGTCGTCTGAATAACGTCTTCGTCGCCCTGATGTTCCCCGATTGTCGCGGCTGTCACGATCGCGATATCGAGTGCGGTTTTCTTGGTACCGACGTCGCCTTTCTTCGGGATCGTGCTCGGGATGCAAAAGGTAGTATCGGCTGCGAAGCGCCGCGCCAGCCTGCTTTCTGTCGGCTTGCGTCGCAAAGCGAATCTGTAGAGAAGTTTCGGGTTTTCCTTCGAGAGCCTTGGCTGGGACAGCCTCGCCAATTCCCAACGCCGTCGCATCTGCAATGTCAATAGCACTAAGAGCGACAATCGCATCGCGCGCAGAGGGTTCGGAGCTGAAGACGAGATTTGCAGAGGTATCGTCGATCCACTCTACCCGGTCTACAGTCCCGTAATGTGCCTTGACGTATGATTTGATATCGTCGGTGTGCAGATTGTCCAGGCCTTTTATGTGAATCTTTGTGGGAACAATGGCGTTTGACGCGTCGTCCTCATTGACTTCTCCATCATCAGCCACTTCGCCTGGCTCTTCTGGCTCGTCTGGTACCAAGATATCGTCGCCTCGGGGGAGATCTTCATGAATTTCCTGGAAAGCCTCGCCGCCGGCACCATCGTCCATATCGATGTCCAAATCCATGATTCGTGCTGAGTGATGATGGACCAGACAGCAGGGGGGAGAAAGTAGGCGGCGGATGCAGAGTATAAGATTGACTCGGTATTGTAGCTGGTGAGCAGGAAGAAGAGAAAAAGAAAGAGATGCAATCAAGATAAAAGCAGATGAGATTAGAAAGAAAAAGCAAGATTGCCTTGTTGCTTATTTTTACTTCCAAGAAAATGCAAAGCGATGCGCAAATGGCGAGCCGCAGGGGATAAGACGGAGAGATCGCTGAGTGGCAGAAAGGCGGCATTGCGACGCGAGACCCGAGCTGGCGGGAGAGAAGCGCGGCTGTTTGGGCGGTGACGGCGCTTGAGCTCTTGCGACAGGCGCCGCGCATGCGCCGCAGAGGTACCTGCAAGCGCAGCGGTACAAGCGGTACCCGGCGCAGCTCCAGGCGGTACCTCTGTGTTGAAAAGCGACTCCTGCGCCTTAACACAAGCCACCTGTGGCGCTCGCAAGCCCCGCGACCCGAAAATCCCACCGTCGAGACTCCAGGCAATTGATCACGACGCAGCTCCCGCCCAGCTCCAGCTCGCATCGCCTCATTGCGGCTCCAACTCGCCAAAGCGGCATCGCGGCTCCTACATTTCTCTCCGTAAACTATTTTGCATCCGCAATTTTCCCTGCTGTCGTCGCCGCATCTGCGCTTTCGCTGCGGCTCAGTCTGTTCCACTCCACAGACCACTTATCGCCAACCCCACCAACAATGTGTCGTCTCTCATAGACAGCTCTTCTTCCCAGCACGATACTCCAATGTCTTCAGACCCGCGCAACGCCCTCAGCGCCCTCCTCCGGGCCGCTGATATCGACGACCACGAACAGATTCTCAATGCCGCCAATGCCGCCCTCAAGGCTGACAAGAACGACCATGAAGCCGAACACACCAAAGTGGTCGCCCTCCTGAAGCTCGATCGCTTCGACGATGCCCTTCGTTTGATGACCGGTGGGGGAATCAAGCTTCAGGCTACCTGCTACCTCGAACAAGCCTATGCGCTGTATAAAACCGGCAAGCTGACTGAGGCTTCCGATTTGCTCGAGACACGTGGCTTGGAGAAGCGAAGCCTTCAACATATTGCCGCCCAAGTCGCTTACAGAGCCGAGAAATTCCACAACGCCGAGAACATTTACAGGCACCTGCTGGATACAAAACCCGAAAACGAGGAGAGCGATCTCAAAATCAACATCAGCGCTGCTGTTGCTCAGAGCCAATGGGCAGGCGTCCCCTCCTCCAGCCCGGCAGTGGCCCCCGAAACGCTGGATACCTTTGAGCTGTGCTACAATCTGGCTTGCGGCGAGCTTGCTCGAGGAAACACAAGCGTTGCCCTTACTCTCTTACAGCGCGCTGCTATGCTTTGCGATAACTCGGATGAGCTTTCCGACGAAGATAAGAAGATTGAGCTGAGATCTATCCGCGCCCAACAGGCGTATCTGTTTGCCAAGATTGCAAAGCCTAGCTCGGCCCTGGAAGTCTACGAGATGCTCGGTCCTCCAACGTAAGTGGGATTCTCAACTAGCTTTTCACTCTTCTTCTAGCTCAATCAGACTTTCTAACGTAATCGATGCTACAGCGGCAGAGATGGCCGTGACTTTGCCGTCATTACCCAAAACAACCACTTTGCCCTGGAGGAAGCCGGCAATCCATTCGTGCGCCAGCGGAAAGCAGAGTCCTTGATGGCATCAGCAGCTCAAAGCGACCTCTTCAGCTACCAGTCCAATATCCTCAAGCGCAACAAGCTGGTCATCGACCTTGGTGCCTTCAAGACCAAGGGCGTCGCGGAGAGAACAGAAAAGATCCTGACCCAGGCCACGCTCCCTTCAGCAAACCCGCAAATCAACATCTCCTCCGTCATCAATGCGGCTGCTCACACTCAAGGGCTGGACAGCAAGGAGGCCCTTCGGAAATTGCAGGCCTTGGCGGCTAAGCGTCCCAGCGATGTCGGCATCGTCTTGGCCGTCGTTCAGTTGCAGATAAGGGAACAGCAGGGCGGCGCCGCTCTGACGACTCTCACGTCTTTCCTCAGCCGCTTAGAGAACTCCGAGGATGCAAACGATATAGACACCCGCTACAGCCCTGGTTTAGTTGCCCTGACGGTCTCGTTGATGCGATCGCAGCGGCGGGAATCATCGGCCAAGGCTGAGCTTGTCAAGGCCGCCAAGTGGTGGCAAAATCGTCCCACCCATTCCGTCGGCTCACTGCTCCTCGAGGCCGGAATCGAGCTCATGCGATCCTCCAATGCAGACGACTTGAAGTTGGCGGGCGCATCCTTTGACAAGCTATTCCGAGAGGCACAGGAATCCGACATTGCTTCGGCTGGGCTGGTAGCTGCATTTGCGGCATCTGAAGCCTCAAAGGTCAAACAATATTCCGACAAGCTGCCGCCCGTCAACGACCTAATCAAAGGCATTGACGTGGATGCCCTCTTCGACGCTGGCGTGGCCGTCGCCCACAGCAATACCGCCTCCAAGAAGCGACCAGCCTCAGACGACACCAATGCCGAAAAGGCAACCAAGCGACGAAGGAGAAAGCTCCCCAAGAACTACGTCGAGGGCAAGATTCCCGACCCAGAGCGATGGCTGCCCCTCCGCGACAGATCGTCATACCGGCCTAAGGGCAAGAAGGGCAAGAAGCGAGCCGGAGAGGCCACGCAGGGAGGTATCGTCAAAGAGGAGGAAACGCTTGGCCTCGTAGGTGGAGGAGGCGTCAAGGTGGAAAAGGCACCCGCGCCTTCAGCGAACAATAAGAAGAAGAAGAAGGGTAAGAAATAGATGCTCTCATTTTCCTGTCTTTTTCTTTTTCTATCTTCTTTTGAGTCATCATGATGCCAGGGGAATGTGATATTTAGTACATATATGGATGAAAGGATGTTGCGTATAAAGTGAATAGGAGGGGAAGAGTTTAATTGTAAGAACCACTTTCAAGGGGTCTGGTTTATTTGGGAAGGGGAAAGTAAAATTAAGACTGAAAGAAAATGCATACCATCTTCCCTCTATCTTGTCATATGGATTACCAAAATCATAAAAAACATTCACCATCACAATGGGGAAAAAACAACAAACAAGAAAATTGCGCGCAGAAAAAGTTCTATATATCTCAATTCTTGTATGGTATAAAAATATATATAGATGATATATAAGGTATATGATTTGATGTATGTTTCTCCACGTGGTCTCATATGGGGTATATAAGCCACACCGTTTGTTTTTTTTTCTTTCAAAATGATTAAAAAAAGACATATATAGAGAGTGCGTGTGTGTTTGTGTATGTATGTTAGTCAAAAAAGGGAGAAAAAAAGAGAGTGTGTGTGAGGCGACTGATCAGCTCAGCAGAAGAGAGAGTGTGTATTCCAAAGTGCACAATCCTTTTTTTCTTTTCCATGTCATTTTTTCTTCATCTTTCCCCTTTTCTTCAGCTCAAAAGGTATAATAAAAATGGTAATTGGAAAAGAGAGTGAGTGAAGAAGAGAAGGAGAAAGAAGAGAGCTGAAAGCACACAAAGTGAAGAAAACAGAAGTAGAGACATCAGAGGTTGTTTCCATATGCAGCCTCCACCTTCATGGTCAAGTAAAAAAAAAAAAAAAACGATTAAGAAAAAGATGAAATGAATAAAAATGAAAGCCCTCCTTTTGGTTTCGCCGTCACTCGCGAGCTCCACGCTCGAACAATAATAATTCGCTAAATAGACATACATATTCGCACTCTTCTAAAACAGGGAATCCTGCACTCGCCATTGCTTCTATTCACTTCGCTTTGGGTTTCCATTCAGTTCATGCATTGACTGCTTGCAGAGGTCGATTTGGTAGAGATTCAGACCCCTCAGCCTCTTCGTTTGCTGGCTCATTTTCCCGCGCCAGATTTTTCGTTTTGCGCTCTAATTGTTTCTCATCTTCGTGTTCCAACTCCAATGTGGTATCTTCTTCGTCCTCGCTTATGGCCGAATCACCGACAGCCAAGTCCTCTGCGCCATTCTCATCTTCTTCTATTTCCATGGGGGGCAGAGGAGATCTTCGTCCATCGGAAAAGCTCACTGCCACCTCACTATCCGCATCTGAGGGAACCGCCAGCCTTCCCGCCGCGGATACACTTCGATGTTGAGCAGACGAATATTTCCGGTGGAGTTCGCGGAAACTTCTCGCCGTAGCGGTGCTGGCACTCGCGGCAGACGCTCTCCGATCACGAGACTCACCCTCGCGAGACTCGTCCTCGACATCGCCCTCGCCCTCGCCCTCGCCCTCCTCTATAGGGGCCTCAAGAACAGAATAGAAATCATCATCAATGTCTTCATTCAGTATAGGAGCAGGTAGCTGATCACATGATTGCCGATTGCTCTGCTGCTGCTGTTTTCGAGCCAGAATCTGCTCTTCATTATTCAAGACCTGCAGCTCGGTGCCTAGGGTGATAACAGAGGCCTTCTTTCCGTGAACAACAAAGCTTCCAGTGCCTCGCGCCAACGTACTGTCGCGAGCAGCATCCTCTGACGACGCGACTGGGCCTCCCTCCCTGCCTTTCCTGCTCCGGTGGTGGGAGAGGTGGCCAGCACTCTCCCTAAGGGTGCGTTGGAGACTACGCCGAATCTTATTTCTCTCGAATTTGTCCCCGAATTCAGCAGCTTCTCCGGTAGACGTGATAGCCTTGTCTGATGGATCTCTCCCAACTCTTCCCCGCAGCAAGCCAGCTTGTTTCAAGAATTGTCGTTCGTCGGCGTCCACTTCGTCACCGTCTGCGCGGTCAGATTTGACTGATGCCGCGTCGTCTTCGTCATGAGGCTCGAGCTGCGTGCTTTGTATCTTGCCTAACGGTAGCTGCGCTGGGGATGCGGTAATACTTGAAACGGAGCCGTGTCTGATGCTTCCAAGATCGGCCTTGGGCGTTTCTTGCACTTCAGACGGCGGGTACACTTCACTCGTTGGCCGTGTTGCTGGCCGTGTTGCTGGCCGTGTTGCTGGCCGTGTTGCGGGAGGCGATGCTGGTCTAGCCGGATCGTGCAGCTCCAAGGTAAACTCGTCCTTATCTGTGAAGAAGGATGGGAGATTTTCTGTGGTAGTCGACTGAGGTATCTTTTCAGAAGCTGCTACTGATGCCTGGGACTGGGATTCGGGTCGTTTAGCTGCAGATGGCTGTGGTGCTGAAGACACGCGACGCTCTTCAACCGCAAGTGGGCCGTCGGCCGGGGGGTTCTTCTCCGTAGCGACTTCTCCGTCTTCTTTAAGGTCCAGAACCAAGATGTCGCGATGGCATATTTCCTTCCAAATCTCCATTCGAGCCCACCGAAGCTGCGCAGACATGCGGGCCGCAGCCAGAAGCAGCTGCTCTCTGGTCCTCGGTTGGATAGGCGCAAGTATCTGCAGATGGCGAGCATTCCTAAGCTGGTTCTCCAAGGCCTTCTTGGAGTCCTCAATCTTTTGATTTGCCTCGGCAATCTTTTCTTCCATAAACTCACGTCTCGCTAGTTGAATATCTTGAGCCATCTTGTAATCAATTCGGCTCTTGGCAATCGATACTGGACCAGTTGGGGTGTCAACAAGTTGGGTGGCGTCGGAACTCTCAAGTCTTCTAAAAGCCCGACGACTGTGACCGTCATATGTGCCTCCATGAACGCCACGCATCTTCACGCCGGATGTTCCAAAGGCAGCGGCGTAGTTGAGCTTTGCCAGCCAGTCGTTAAGCTCGTTTTCGTCATCGGCTAAAAGAACTTCATCCAAGCCCCCCTGCCTCACGTAGATGAAAGCGTTCTTATGTTTTTTGTACGAAGTGTCAAGGAGGGCTACGGCGCCCTTGGTAGACATGAGGGCATCAGGCTTAAACTCTTCCAGTGGAGGCTTGAAGGTTATTGGTATCCCATCGTGTCCTGCTTTGATATGGCTGTCATACTGGTGCATGAGATTCTTCACCCAGCTTGTGTTGCGAAAGAAGTAGAGCTGAGCGCCGGTGAGAATGGCTCCCCATTCCTGCCATGGAGATCGCGTCTTCCTCTTTTTGGCTTCTTTGCGCCACAAAAGGCCGACTTTTGTGATTTTGATGTCGACAATACCCGGTGCATCATCTGTGTTCTCTAGAGGATTATCGGACATGAATGCGTCAGGACGAGACCTCGCGGACACAATTTGCAAAACACCGGTCCTGAAGAATGTCTTTTGCAGGTCCTTGAGATTGAGGGACTGCGCCGAGCCCAAGTAGTTATACTGGTCTTCCAAAGGTATGGTGGCCTTGAGATTTGGTCTCAGGACATCCAGATTACCATCAATGATGAGAGTATAGGGGTCGAGGGGCTCTTTCGCCGCCCGCTTGGCAGGGTCGGCCACAGGGGCTGGGATGGCAAGTTTTCTCTTCGTCTTGATGCTGCCTGGGCCATGGCGCTCGCTGTTGGCTTCAGCGTCATCTTCAACATGGATGAAAGGGGTGTAGCAAATGTTGTCATAGAAACACTCAAGGATGTCGTCGAAAATGCCCTCCCCGCGAGTGTTTTTCAGATAGTCTGTCTTTTGCATTTTGTGCTTGTTGTTCTTGTTGAAAACATCCGTGTGGAGAATAAGCAGAGAGAAGGCGATGAAATATGCCTGGTCAGGAGTAGAGTAGATGCCGGGGTTGCATTCGTGATAGCGATTCGCAAACGCTTGCAGAAATCGGTCGATTTGCTGCGTCTCTTTGGGAAGCTCAACCTCCATCAAGAGCTTGCGAATGGCCATGTCCATGGGGTCTCCGAAAAAGCTAAAGGTTCTCATGAAGCTTCTCAGAGCAGCGATAGAGAAGGGATCTGTGCCCTTTGACAGCGCAGCAGCTACAACGCCCCGGCTAATCATGCCCTCGATACGGGCAATATACTTGGCAGGAGACTCATCCTCGAATCGCTCTGGAAGAACGATGGACTCCTCTCTTGGTAGCTGTAGAGAGTTGGTCTTGGATGCGATGGATCCTGGCGTGGCGGGTGTGAAAGAGCCTTGCCGGCTAAGATCGGAGTTCTGGCGAAGACGAGTCAAGCCCAACAGGTCGCCAAAGCTCTTGCGGCCGATGGAGGTGGATGTTCGCGGAGCTGTGGGGGGAACGAGATGCTCATCGTTGGAGTCTCTGCCTACAGAGCTTAACGTAGATGATCTGCCCCGTCGCATAGGTGTCCGTGTGGGAGAGGAGTGGTCGGAAGGAGGTCCGCCGTTTGCATTAAAAAGGGCAATGGCTGGATTCAGCTGAGGGCCTTGTTCGATTTCGCCGGGATGAGTGCCTGCACTCTGGGCCGAAGTTGGGCGCGGTGTGGCCTCCACGCCCAGCGATGTAGTCGAGGATCGATCAGTCCCGGCGACGCTACCCTCTTGTCGAAGGTGTGCAAAAGGAAATAGCGGTTCCGGGGCCTTTTTGTTTCGCCGTAATTTGCTGAAAAAGGGCGTGGAAGGTAAGGGCTTCTTGGGCGTAGAACTAAGGCTGGTGTGAGATACTCGATCAGTGGAACTAACATCTGATCGTGAAGATTCAGACGGTCGAGGCGCTATGTTGAGGCCCGTGCCGGCGGAATCAACCGTGGTCTGGGTCGACGGCCGCGGCGATTGAGGCTCATCCGTAACGCTCAGCGAGGGTCGTCCTTGGTCGCCTGTAGACTTTCTAGGCATGGGATCGTGGTGGCGGCGGTTGGCACTGCTGGATAAGGGATCGTCACGAGGGATGTCCGTGGAGCGCCGCAGCATGGCGGCCAGTCCCAGGCGGGAAGCGGATTTCTTTAGGTTTCCCATTTCCATGGTGGGAGCTGTGGTGATGATGGCAGGAGCTAGACACGAGGGGAAAAGGGCACAGGTCAGTCGCCATGAGGTCTCGTTACGTCTGGACAGAGGGGAGGGGTCTGGTTACGTCGAGGAACAGGAGGGGGCTTCTCGGCCGCCTGCTTGACTCGGAGAGACAGCTGGGAGTCGGAAGCATTTCGAAATCGCAGGACGGAGAAGCGCCGGTGCTTGTTGGACTGCGGCTGGACCGGCGGGGTGATGGGACGATCCAGCGAAGTGTCAGATTCGCGGCTCTGCGGCCGAGATGTCGCGGACTCGGGCTCGGGGTCGGGTTCAGGTCCAGATTCAGGCTGGGGCTCAGTGGTGGCCTCTTCTGGCACCTTGATCTGGAGCGGCAGTTCAGGGACGTCGTCGGCTTGCGGCGCAAAGGGGACGTTATGGCGACGCATGTCAGTCTCACTGGCCATGATGCCGCGGCGGCGTAGAAATGGCATGACGGCGGCCGATGCTCATGATCTACAAGGGCTCGCCTGGCCGCTGGAAATTCCGGTGCGGCCGCTGAGCTTCCGACGACTGGACTCGGTTCGATTCGATTCGCTTCGCTTCACAATAGGACGGAAAGGAGCGACGAGGGACAGAGGGGGGGAGGCGTGGCCCTGGCTAGCTGAATGCGCCCGGCGCGTCGAGAAAGGGCATCGAGCAAAAAGGTCGTTGAAGCGTCTGGAGATGGTGCTGGACGGATCTGGTCTGAGATGCAAGGTGGACGCAAGAGATGAGAGCCCCAGGGGGTTCGGTTCAGTGCAGCGCAAGTACCGGTACGCGAGCAAGGCCCAGCATCGACGCCATAGCCTTAGCAGAGATGATATTGCATGGATGGCACCAGCAGTTCCCACGGTGGAGAGGCGTCCTTTGCAGGCCCAGGGGGTTGGGTTGGCATTTGCTCAAGGGGGGCCACAGCTCCGAGTGGACGCGCGTGTGCTTCGTTGGAAGCTGGCGGCACGACGTTGCAATTGGCCGCTGCAGCACCAGCGGCGGCCATGAGGCTGATGCGCAGTGGATCCTCGCCCCCGTCCAGAACACTGGCAGAAGCAGCAGCAAGCAACAGCCGCTATAATAAGCTATACACGGGCTACTGCTAGTCATCGGGCAGCGCCTAGCGATTCAGAGGCGGAATGGCGAGTTTCTCTACTCATGTCATCTTCTCACGGCGTCCGAGTGCCACACCAGGCCACGAGACGTGGTGCTGACAGGTGTGGCGGATGACACGCTGCGCTACAGCGTATCCGGCGTGCTGAACCTTATTGGCCTCTGCGCTCTACTGATGCGCCGTATAGAGTTGCATGGACATGCCAGTCGAGCCTGGCATGGCAGTAATCCTGCCCACCTGGCACGTCTGGATTACGAGGTCGCGGCCGCATGCCAAGGCGTTTCCCAGCGCTTTTACGGCGGGCTCATTCATGCACCACCCCCGGAAACAACGGCCTACCTGCGCAAAACATCCACTCTAGGAATCGGTACCGGTACGAGGCCCTCAGTGAGAGCTCTTGCTGCTCTGTCGACTCCAGCGCTCGCTGGGCACAGCCCCGCCATCAGGTACAGGCTACCTCCGGGCTGGTAAGTGTATTCGGTAGCCACGCGCTGCGGCCCCTAGCACGCAGCACATGTGCCCCCAGGTTCCCTCTACTCCGTAAATTCTCCGGGGCCCTCCACGTCCGCAGCGGACACCTTTGGCTGCTCAGGCTCTAGAACGCCGCCTAGCACTGCGTGCTGGAGCATGGCAAGCATGGCAGCCACTATTGCTTGCTGGTTTCTCTAAATCATTGCCTAGAGCATAGCCTCGCCCGAATCGCAGCTCTGGCTGGCCACCTCCCTGTTGCAACGCCCACATCTCTCCCTAGTATCAACACTATTTGCTGCCGCAACCTAATGTACCTACGCTACCACTACCTAAGACGGAAAACAAAGAAAAAGTCGCCTCCCAACAGCTCCATCGCCAGCGCCATGTATATTCAATAATCGATCCCATTTCTTACTTGTCGCGTGTCTCATAGCAATTTGCTCGATATCACTTTCATTTCAGTGACCCCGCCGAGCCGAGTCGCCTGCTCCAAACCGAGATGAAGGCGACGGTCGCTCCTCTGGTGGCCTCGTTGGCGCTGCTCGGCCCAGCCCACGGCGCGGGCATCTCAGCGTCATCGCGAGTCCCCTCGATTAGCAGCCACAACGCCAACACGGCCGTCTTCCCATTCCTGACGAAGCTCCGCGATAGTGCCATTGAGTTCATCTTTGGCCGTCACCCGTCCAAGGCTGCCCAGCCGTCTCCTCCCAGCTACTCGCAGTCTCGATACGTCAATGAGCTGGTCTTACGATTCAATGTGTCGACTGCCGTTGAAGAGGCCGCTCTCGCCGAGGCGGCTTCTCGTCTCTTCCTGGATGTATGGGCCTTTACCGATCAGTTTGTCGACATTCGACTTCATGTCGACGAAGTTGGCCCGCTGCTCGGCCTCCTGCCTCGATCTCTCCAGCTATCTCAATCGACGCTGATCCCCGACCTGGCCGCCGCGGTCTATCAGTCGATGCCTTCATCCAAGGACACCACCATGGCTTCGGATAGAATGACATGGGCACTGGCAGAGCCCCTGAGGCCTGCCGATAATCTCTTCTTCCAGGACTACCAGCCGCTACCCGTCATCATCCGCTGGATGCGCCTTTTGGAAGCAATGTTTCCGTCATATGTCAAGTACATCACGATTGGAAAGTCGTTTGAAGGGCGAGAGATACCTGGTCTCCGCGTGGGAGTGCCGCAGCTCGCCGATCCTAGCAAGCCGCGAAAGATGATTGTCGTCACAGGCGGACTCCACGCCCGCGAGTGGATTTCAACCAGCACTGTCAACTATGTGGCATGGTCATTCATCACCTCATTCGGCAAAGAGCCAATGATTACAAAGTTCCTCAACCACTTTGACATTGTCTTTATTCCAGCGGTCAACCCTGATGGCGTGGAATACAGCTGGCAGGTCGACCGTCTATGGCGCAAAAGCCGGCAGCAAACCAACCTGCGATTCTGTCGAGGCATGGACTTGGATCACACATTTAGCTTTGGCTGGGATAGTGCCGAGGCTCAAAGCGACCCATGCTCGGAGAGCTACGGCGGAGACAAGCCCTTCCAGGCTGTGGAGTCTGCTGAGCTCGCAAACTGGGCTGTGAACCAGACTGAGAATAATAACGTTAAGTTTGTGGGTTTGCTAGATCTCCATTCATATTCGCAACAGGTTCTCTTCCCATATTCATACACTTGCGCCACTGAGCCGCCCAACCTGGAAAACTTGGAGGAGCTTGCCATGGGAATCGCCAAGGCAATCCGTCTGTCCAATGGAGAATTATACTCGGTCACCTCCGCCTGCGAGGGCGCCGTAGCTTCCAAAGACGCCAAAGGACGTGATCCCGTGTGGTCTCGAATCGAGTCGGGCGGCGGGTCTGCCATTGACTGGTTCTACCACGAGCTGGGCGCGCACTTTAGCTATCAAATCAAGCTTCGAGACACGGGGAGCTATGGTTTCCTCCTCCCCAAGGAATACATAATCCCCACGGGAGAAGAAGTATTTGATGCAATGAAGTACTTTGGAGACTATCTGCTGGGAAACAATGGCATTGAGAAGACGATACCAGGCAAGTACATGGAGGAAGAGGAGGACGAGGTGGAGGAACTAGGCGTCGCAGATGTAGAATTCGACGACGGCCAGCAAGAAACCTTTGAGCTACGGCGGCGCAAATTCCGAAGATGAAGTTTTTGAGGTAGCGTTGCTGGAACTGGCGTTTTTTCTTGTTTTTATTCACGATGAGTTTTCAATTCTCTCTTCTTCCGGCCATCATGATATCCTACATAATTACTGCTCGAATAGCAACAGTTGTAATGAATTGATTAGAAAAAAAGGGGGAGAAGGAAAACAAATGACATACATGAGCCGTTTTGTTCTGTTCCTAAACTTATGAAGAGAGGAAATTCTGATGACAAAAATCATACTTATGCACACAAACACATGGCGTGAAGAGATGGTACGCGGGCCATCATAGCTTTTGAGGCAAACATTTGTGGTTTCAGCTCAAGAGCAAGGGGCTTGTATTGTTGCCGAAAGACTGTTACAAGGCGAGAGCTGAAACAAGCACGCGCCTTCTTGTTAAGGCTTTCTAACAGTGAAAATAGTAAAATCTGAATTAATTGAATTGTAATTTGATTTCCGTCTAGTGAAGATTGGTCTATATCGCAAAAATAAGAAGCCCAGGTGAAAAAATTACAGATTAAGAACTTAGTTGCTTGTAATAACCAGGTAAGAGGTATAAGCAGCCATCACCTTGAGAGCAAGATCCGCAGCACCGGAGAAATAAGCACCACTAGAAAAAAATGTTAGATAAAAAGGGGTGCCCATGAAGTTTTGCAATTGTTGTGTTTAGAACTTACAATGATCGGCCCTTGGGGCCAGCGTTGCTGGTGTAGCCGTAGAGGTAGACCACGCGGCCAAAGGACCAGGTGGCGCCGAGGAGGGCAGAAGCGACGGGGAAGTTGAGGCCGGCGATCAGGAGGGAGCCGACGGCGGGGACGAGGCTCTCGGTGTAGTTGTTGTGGGCGCGTTGGGCTGGGATATTCAGTCAGTTTATGGTGTTTTTGTGCGGTTTTGTGTGGTTTTATGCCACGATTCAGTTTCAACTCCATGCCGTCCATCAAACAGCGGCGAAGAGAGAAACGAAGATGAAATTATGGGTTTTCAGCTTACCGCAGTTAAACTTGTACGCGTTGGGGTCCTTCTCGGCCTGCTCGTGAGAAGCATAGGCGTTGGGATAGGCGACGCCGCTGGCCTTGCGGAACTTGCCGGTGCGCGCCATGTGCAGGACGTTGACGAAGAAGGCGGACGTGGCGGCGGCCAGGACGAAGCTGTGCGTGATTTAGCAATTGAACGAACAGTGGTTAAATCATGGTGTTTTGTAGACTTCTGTTAGTGACGGGTGGTGTTGCTGAGACTTACCCGTATGAGTTGGAGATTTCGAAAGCGAAAGGCATCTTGGACAGCTTTTTGTGATGTTGTGTAAATAATGGAACAGAGTTGATATTCTTGGTCAATTGAGTTATTAGAGTATGGAAGAGAAAGGGAATGAGCTTGGTAAAAATGACAGAAGCAGCAGCAATGGCGGTGGGCGTCGTTGTCAATTTAAGCATTCAATGTCCGCAACCTCGGAAGATCTCGTCGCTCTCCCCTGACTCGATCCATCCGAGCCCGACTCGAGCCACAGCAAAGAAGGAGTCGATGCTACATACAAGCTATTGTGATTCCACCCACCCGCTAACACTACCACGGGGCACCACTGAATACTACATACATACGCAATAGTCTATTACTATGGGTAGCTGCCTACTACATACTACTAGGTAAGTAGGTGCAGAGACTACGGGTTTCAACGGGCTTCAATTCCTGGCCAACTCGAGACAATCACCTCCACCAACATGAGACCTGCTTCAAGGCAGTAGTCACTGAGTAGCGAGTAGGCTAGCCGCCCCACCACCACAGCTACTGTATACGTGGTTTTTTCTTCTATTTTCTTCTCTCCATTCTTTCGTCTGCTTTTTTTTTCTCTTTCAAATCGGGCATCGAGGAATTCCGAATGCCGCTATTCCTTGCGTTTCTACCCTGCGTGGAGACATGGATAACACGGCAGATTGCCTCCTTAGTCTAGTTTTTTTGCTTCTTCGTTGCGGAGTGTTTTTGACGGATCGTGTAATGTTTCCTTAATACCTAAGGCATTACGTGTCGATTTATGTACGTAGCTACTAACGCTGCCTTGTTTTCGATGTACCTACGCTTTCATGTGGCCAAAAGGATAGTATATGAGAAAAATAGGCCAACGGAGAATTGTTGATTAATCTTTTAGGTCGTTAGCTATACGCGGATTCAGGATCTACACGGGTGCTTTGCTTATTCTAGCTCTATACAGATAGGAAGGAAGCTGATGATGTTCTAAAGCTCCTACAAATCTCAGTATCACAAGAATCTCGATGCTGATTAAAGGCATCACGTAGACAAGTTGCATTGTTAACAAAGCTTAAGAAAGCAAATGTTATTTTTTCCCAACTCTAGGGATAACAAACCAAACCAAAATTAAAACTCGGCTTTCAACATCCGCCGACGGTCCGCATCACAGTCCTCGGGCCTTCGCCTGGCGACATCCGCAACACATCCGCATCACCCAAGACGCATATCTCGTGCCTGCCCACAATATCAAAATGACACGCTTATTTTGTGTCTTAACAAAGACCACTTTTTTTTTCCCGTGCTGATCCTTTAAGCGAGGTCAAAACTAAAACGTAACCCATGCGCTTTAGTTGCATCCAGGAGAGCATAAAGGACGCTCAAAGTCCGCCGCTCCCAACGCCAAAAGTCCGCCTCGCTTCAGCTTCGAGCACATCGTATCAGGCATTCGGGCTTCAAGCATCAGACTCGTAACTCTCAGCTCAGCTTGATCCTTCGCAATAGATTGTCATGCTTATCAAACACATTAATAATATTGTTTTCATATGAATGAATCATCCTTAGTCACATTGTGACGCACAAGTAAAGACACAGTTTTCCTTGGTCCATGTATAAGTTCGGATGTATAAGTTCGGATGTCGGAGGATTCTGGCAATGGCCCGGCTATCGTTTTAGAGAACAAGCAACTCAATCAAAATAACACCACTCATCCTGTACACCTCTCTGCCGGCGGCCGCCACTCCAGCCCCAGCCCTTCAAATACGCGCCTCTCGGCCGTTTCCATATCAGGCGCCGGTCCTTGCTCCGAGCTCTCCAGATCCACCCACGAGCCGTCTGCACGCCTCCGGATGCCGCTGCTGTCAAACTTCAACCCCATCTTCGCCTTACAGTAGCGTCGAAGGTCTCGCTGGAAGGTAGTCTCTCCACTCCATCCAAGTATCGCGCATCCGGCCGTCTTCCAGGGGCTGATGATAATGTCCACTCTTCGGTGAGGCGCCGGTGCACCTCCATGCTCTTTGTCGTCTCTCGGCTGTTGCCACACTACCATTGCCTTATCCAGTGAATCAAATCCCGACCCAGCAGAGCGATCAGGATCACGCCATGGCAGAGGGACTTGTTCACGCTCACTATTTCGCATCGAAGCACTCAAAGTATGCTTGATGAAGGAGCTCTTCTCTAGGCTGTAAATGAGCCTTTCCACAACTTTGAGCGTTTGAGCCTCATCAGGGTGGCTAATGATCACATCAACGTCGCCGCTCTCAGGCTTGCCTCGCCGGTAGCTGCCAACAATTACCATTTGGAAGCCTGGATCTATTCGCCGGGCGTGAGAGAGAATGACATTGGCAATGGCTTCTGTTTCTGCTCGTGGGATTTTGAGTTGAAAATCATCATAGTATTTGACGCCAATCTGCTGGGATCTGTGCAGCGAGCTCCATCCATGCTCTACGATGTCATCGAGATCTCGCCACCCTAACCATACAAAGAGAAAAGCTGCGTTAGGCCTCAAGCCGCTTTCACTGTGACCAATGTTGTAGAATTGACATACCTTTCTTATAGAAGTCGCGAGCAGTCGCATCTCCAACTCCCCATATTTCGTAAAATTTTCTCAGCACGGTTAGTTCGGTGTCGACTGCAGCCGCCTTGGTCTCTGCAGTACATCCATCAGCCATCCACTGTTGGTATAGCTTTTCAATCTTGCCCCCGCATCCAGGTAGTCTTTCTATCTCTGCAACGATTTCAACATTAGTTTTCTGTCCCTAGATTCAATTCGAGTCACCCAAATGGGTGTAAAACCCCCTTAGGGAAACCGACTTACCCTGCGGTCGCTGAATCAGAAATGGATACGCGGCCAAAGCCGCAATCGACGTAGAGTACGCCCTAACACCAATTCGATCTCCCTGTAGAAGCCTCAACGTACGAACAGCTTGTAGTTCTTTGATGAATGCAGCATTTGGCGGGTTGACAGGAGACGGTCTCTGACAAGAATACGACGTATGGAGAAAATCAGGAATAGGCGGCAAGGGAACATCATGCTCCGACGTGGTCTCGCGATACAGCGTCGGCGGCTCAGCTCGTTTCCGTCCACTTGGAGTGCTTGGAGAATCCGTTCGTCGTCTTGCTGCCTGCGGTGAATGCGGGCTGGTATGGGTTCCCTGTTGGTCCTCGGCTGCACGAGCGAGCACTGCTGAGGCTCGAGAGTGGCCTTTGAATCTTTGTCTCGACGGAGAAGTCTTTGGAGTTATATCCTTCTTGGGCTGAGAGGGCAGTCTACGGCCTTGGTAGAGCAGATAGTCGTCAACGGGCAGCGCAACGTCTTTGTCAAGAGAATCCAACAGCCATGCCAGCTTAAGCACCAGAACAACATCTCCTGGCAGTCTCAATACATCCAAAGCAATGCCGCCATCTGTCCCATTTTGGGGTTTCAAAGCCTCTGATCCAGATAGTCTCGGACGTTTTGACGGCGGCTCTTGCGCATCATTTTCTCGTTCACGTCTGCTGCTTCGCTCTGCTCCTTGTCCGGCCCCGGCATAATCCACTGGTTCTGTCGCAAGCCTAAGCCGCCTCAGCTCGAACAGAGCACGCTCCGGCCTAGATATCTTTCCCACAATAATGGCAGCTTCCTGGCAATCGCGAGTCAGAGTAGGTATTCTTTCCTCCAACTTGTGCCGCTCATCCTCTTGTAAGTGAGTAGGAAGCAAGAAGATGCGTGGCAGCTCAGGAGCCATGGCTCAGGGCCTTGCGTGAGGTCGGTGTAAGCGTCATTTCACGAAATCACAAGTAGGAGAGCACGGGGCTCTTTTTGTATTTTACAGGTGAGCTTGTCGAGTAAAAAGCTCAGGCGCTGTTGGATTTGTTTGTCGTCATGCAAACAGCTGCGTGAATGACGGGATGGAAACTCTCCTATTGGCTCTTTAACCCGTTTAGGAAAGTTTTGCCCCACCCTAACTGTTATACAAATGACGGGACGAAAACCAACCACTTGCTTCTGTTCAGGTCCGTTGGAATGCGCAATCTCATTAATGGCTGCTCTTTTGTCTATCTATTGTTTTACTATTGTTTTCCTATTCAAAAGCAACACTAACACGCGGCGCTGTTGTAACTGCCAAAGGCCAAATATCAGGCCACCAATTAGCAGAGCGCAAACAACTTCCCTCCTCCAGGCCAAGTTGCCCCAGCCATGTCTAACCACCATGATAAAGCGGTAGATATTTTTATATATGCGACTCAAAAGAGTCGATCAGTCTTCAAACATCCTCAAACTCGACCTCATCGTCATCCTCGTCTTCGTCAAGGCCGCTATCATCCTTCTTAACTTCGTCCTCGACCTTGACTCTCTTAATCGCCCTGTCATCCGCGTTTACTCCGTTTCGAGATGCCTCGCCGGTTGGCGCTTCTGATACCTCGTTCTTGACGCCTGGCGTGCCAAGCCCCGAGTTATTACCAGTTGCCATGACATCCTCAAATTCATCGTCCTCTTCTTCAGAGGCGTATTCTTCCTCTTCCTCCTCTTCTTCTTCTCGAGCCAGAATCGCAGCCTGTTCTGCTTTCAGTTTCTCAAAAATGTCATCAATCTGTGTGCTGGAAGCACTATCGGCGGGCTTGCTCTGAGACGGATTTCGACCTGCTGGGTCCTTGCTCGCCCCCAAAGCATTGGCTTCAGCAGCTGCGGAATATGACTCTCCAGTGATTGTACTATTGGACATCCAGGCAGGCAGCGCATTTTGCTGTGCAATCTTTTCCTTGCGAAGCCTTTCGGCCTCTTTCTCAGCCTCGGATGGCCCGTCGGATGTAGATATATTGACTGCAATTGACTGTGGGCCCGTATTGGCCAGACCTCTGACCGCCATGGGTCGAGACGATGCATCATCGACGGGTATTGTGGCTGCGCGTTGGTGTGTCGCATCGCGAACCACAGGCCGAGCTTTTGATAACGCTCGATCAAAGTCGCATTCGGGGATGTGTGCCGCATCGATCTTGGGTAGAAGTTCGCTGATGAACTTGAATTGGTCGTTCAGTCGGGTCGACTGTTCATGTCCGCCAGCGTTTCGATCTGCTTCAAACGAGAGAGGGTGGCGGCATCGGTGGCAGATGAAGCCCTCTGGTCCAACGCTGTCCAATACCTCCATCGCCGTCCATTCTGCCTTACAGAACGAGCAGAAATATTCCTTCTTCTCATTTACGGGCACCGTCGTTCCTTGAACCTCCTTGTCTATGTTGTAAACCCGCCACTTGATGGCATCAATGGTGTGTCGATAGTTGATGTAGTACCACGTGCGATTGCTCGGTCGGGGATTCCCCGGTCGTAACTCTGATCTCGTGTGGCTGCCATAACTGTAAGTAGACTTCCCATCAAGACGTCAAAGCATAGCAGAGGAAATCATGCGTACACTGTTAGGAACCGATCTTCTCGTAGCTTTCCGCAAATCTTATGCAAATCTTTCGTATTGATGGCCATTAAATAGGCAAGATCGTCATCTCGTAGACTAATCAACACTTGTTTCAGCGCATTTCATTCTCATATCCAAGCATTCAACTCGTCAAAGAGGCGTACGCTTCATGAAGAATCAATGCGTCTACCACGAGGATGTCTCGCGTCGAGTAGAACGCCCGCATGACGGCCTTGATCAAGGTGACGGCGAGATCCATGGTGCCGACTCTGTATAAAGATCGCTATAGTCGAAGAAACAAGCGTATTGTAGATCGTTTAAGAAGTCTGCGCTGAATCGTTCGTCTCGATTTTTTCCATATGATGACTCTCGATTTTCGATGCGCCCTGGGATCCCTCGCAGCGTCGATATGGAAAATGTCGATGGAAGAAGAGGGTGGTTGGCGATTCGATTTAATGAGTATAATATTGAGCGATTTAATAAACTTCACACAAGAGAGGCGGCGCTGTTTCGGTTTGTAAAGGACGGAGAGTAAGTCATGCTCATCGGAAGGAGTGCATCGTTCTGGTGGCCCTTGACAGCGCAGCTTGACCCAGAATATATACTAAAATGAGGGTGCTGGGAATCGTCCCCGTTTCTCTCTTTCAGCGGGAGAAGCTGTCTTTGCGCTTTATACGAAGAAGAAATAGATTAATGTACGATTAGTTTTTCTATGGCTCAAATTCAAAGCATGCGTGTGGAAAAAAGTAAAGTTTGTCGCGTCATTGCGCCTCTTCTGCCTACCTAAGTATGTACTGCGGTCGCGACGCCAGTCAAGGTCGGATCTCGGAGAAAGGTTAGGCCATCGCTATGTTCCTACATCCTGTCACGCCGCACCAATGCACTGTCAACGGTTAACCCTTTTGTTAATTCAGATTCACTCTCCAGACTGCCTTCTTACTGTCATAAAGTATCTTGCCATTTTTATCTGCTAGTAGGTATATAGATTGCATGTATATACCCCTGCCGACTAGACATCATTATGAAACCTGGGCATTAAGTAGAAATGGTAACCTACTATATAAACCGTAGGCAAGCTGACGTGCCCTACAAATCATATCCGCCAGAGGGAATCAAACCAACTCAACAACGGCAAGAAAAGTATATATTCATCCATACGCCAAATAAATCATTAGCTCGTAGTAATCCAAAGGCCGGGGCAGCGGCCCCGTTCATTGATTTCCTACGTTTTTCCTATCCAGCCTGCCTTGCTCTTTACACACTGCCCTCCCATCCGGTCGTTACTGATATTGATACAGAGGTAGATAAGAAATATTGCCAGAGAAGTTGCTTTCTATCAAGCATATTTCCTAAGCTATAGTTTGAAAGAAATCAGATTAGCTTTGATACATACCAATGCGGGGCGATATATATATGTGTGTCACTTACATCCAATGTTAATGTCCGAGAGCTGTTGACCTCCTGGTCACGATAAACGCCCACAAGACTCTCGCTGTCTTGGAACAGGCCTGCTTTTAAACTGATGACGATGAACTGCATGCCAGGGCCGGAATGTTCCCGAATGTACTTTTTGATTTTATCCACATTGGCATTGTCCAGTGCAGCGTCCACCTCGTCCAGGACAAAGAAAGGACTCGGCTGGTAGCTGTGGATAGCAAAGAGAAGTGCCAGTGCTGCCATAGTCTTCTCACCACCAGAGAGATGCTCCATGTCTCGGAATCTCTTGAGCGGGGGCATGGCATGGAACTTGATGCCTGACAGATACGGCATATCTGTGTCTTCTTCAATATCCAAGTATGCCTGGCCACCTAGCGGATAGGCGTCAGATCGGGTAAGGTCCTTGTACACGTTCGTTATTTGGTCCGAGATGTGAACAAAGGCCTTATTGAAGAGTTCATATCTTCGCTGCTTGACATCGTTGAAAGCTTCCTTGGCCTTGTGTGCTGTTGTTTTGGAGTCCTCGTATTCTTGATCAGTCTGTTTGAGCCTCGTCTCGACGCTTTCTAATCGCTCCATCGCTCTCATGTTGGGATTTAGCTTCTCCAATTCTGCTGTGAGGGTTGAAATCTTCTCTGTCAGCGTGTCCTCGACGCTGGGTTCCCCGGATTCCTTGAGGTCCTCGTCAAGGCCGTCGAAATCGATTTCAATACCGTGGTCATCGAGCGCGATATCCATCATCTCATCATCTCCGCCATCAACGTCCATGGCATCTGGATCCTGTCGTAGCAAGTCATCTTGCGTCGGTAGGTTGTCCAGAGCTCCCTCTGTCAATGGGATCTGAATCTGCTCGAGCCGACATCGTCGGAGCAGCGCAGACTTGCCAGCGCTGTTCTTCTGCACAGTTGTTTCCAGGGCGTTGATCTCCCGTTGACAGACTTCGATATCTTTACTCCGTTTCTGCAGCTCTGCTTTAGCCTCGCTGACTGCCTGGTTCTTCTCCGACAGCTCAGTCTTTAGCTCCTCGAGGGTCTCTCCGAGAGCGTCCAGCTCGTCTTGGTCTTCGCGCTTCGACTCCTCGATTTCAGCCTTCTCTCTGTTGTAAGTCTTGACGTCGTGTTTCAGTCGCTTTACTTGATCTTGTATTCTTTTGATGCGTGCTTCGGTATCGCTGTGGCGTGAAACTTCCCAGTTGAGTCGAGTTTCCAGTCTCTGCCTCTGGACTTCGTACTGGTTGCGCTTCTCGGAAATCTCTTGTTCTAATTTACCTTGGGAAGCATCGTATGCACGAATGTCACTGTATCCAAGCTTCTTACAGAATCCAGCAAAGACGTCATCCTCCACACGCGCAATAGCGTCGCGGAACTCTTGGACTGTGTCCTTGGTGCGATCCAGTTGCTCCAACTGGGTTTCATATTTGGGCTGAAGTTCTTGTAGCTGCTTCTTTTGGCTGTCGAGTTCGCGTTTCTTGCTTGTCCAGTTCTTGTTCAACGCTGCTAACTCGTCTCTGGTAGCCGCCAGTTGCCGTTCGAACCCGTTAAGCTCAATCTGTAGAGATTCTTCCTGAGTTCCCCGACGATCCGCTTTTGGTAGACGATCAATCTCGCTCTTCAATTTGGCCGCCATTCGCTGAAGATTCTGAACATCAGCTTCTTCGAACTTTCGCTTTCCGCCTTTGGGTTCAGGACCACGACCACCCGTCATTAAGCCGGCTTTGTGGATAATGTATCCCTCTAGTGTAACGGCCTTGACCGGGATTTTCTTCTCGTAACAGATGTGTTTAGCGATATCAAGTGTATCGCAAACCACAGAGCTACCACATGCGTATGACATTGCTCTCTCGACTGCTGGTTCAAAGTTGATGGTATCGATTGTGAGTCTAGCGCCCGGAAAACCCTTGATGGCGGTGTTGACAGCATTAACCTTGATATTGTCGAGCGGGATGAACGTCATGGGGGAGAATCTTTGCTCTTTCAAATACTGAACACACTCCACACCGGTTTTCTCTGTATCGACAACCACAGAGTCGAAGTCTCTTCCCAGGGCAACGATGACGGCCTCGTCGTATTTCTTTTGTTTGGGCGTGCACAGGTTGCCAACGCGGCCACGAACTCCAGGAAAGATCCGTTTCAAAGTCGTTACCATTTCTTTCATGCGCGTCTCCCTATCATTCTGGCGGCGGCCATCGTCGGCCTCTCTTAGCTTTTTCGCAACATCTTCGAGCTTCTCCTCGAGCTCAGTCCTTTTTTGGTTGGCTCGCACTCGCTCAGATTGGAGCTGATTAAATTCCTTCTTCTTGGTGGTGATTTCATTAGTGATGTCTTTTGTTGCGGATTCCGCCGAGCTTCGCCTTTCTCCGATGCTGGTAAGCTCTGCCTCCATTTTCTCAATGGCAGCGGAGACACTATCTACCTTGCCCTTGAGACTGTTAACGGTAACCTCATCCGCCTTCCTCTGCCGCTCAAGGTTTTCCAGTTTTGCCTGGTTGGAACCAGAGCGAGCCAAAACCTGTCCTCGGAGCGCGTTGTACTCTTTGCGGTCGTCGTCACTTATTTCTCGGCCAGTCTTCTTCAGCTGCTCTTTGACATCTTTCTCAAAAACATCCTGGGCCTTCTTGACGCTCGCAATATCCTTGTTGACTTTCTGAACAATTTCAGTTTGCTCGTCAAGTTCCTTGCTGACTTTCTGCGACTGAGTCTGTAGCTTTTCAATTTGCTGCGTCGATTCATGGATCTTCTCATCAAATGGAACCAGAGCATTTTCTTTATCCTCGATATTTCGTTCTGCGTGCTTGATATCCTTTTCCACCTTGTTAACCTGCTTCTGGACAGTAGATTGGTCTCGTCGAGCTTCCTCAAGTCGATTCTCAAACACTTGTACATTTCTTCGAAACTCTTTCAAGTTTTCATGGTGATCTTGAATGGCGGCACTGGAATCGTCCATGGCTTTCTGAAAATGGAAAAGCTTCCACAAGCAGTGCGTGACAATGGCCGCATCTCTTTCCTCGGTTTTCTTTTGAAAGCTGTCTGCCTCCTTCTTCTGCTCGCGGTATTGTTTGATTTCGGAGTTGATACCACGACGGCGGTGAAACTGGAAATTCTGGTTTTCGATGGCTTGCTCGGCTTCGGCCTGGAGCTTTTCGTACTCGGACTTGTATTCCAAGCTTCCCGATATCTGTTCAATGAGACGGGTGAGGTCTTGGGGAGATTGTGAAGCAATAGCCTCGACATCTCCTTGGAAAACGAGGAAATTGCGCGCCTTGATGAGGATATTTTCCGCTTCCAGGGCCTCGTTGTATTGCTGAGCCGTAACCACTCGGTCGTTGATCCGGTACTCGCTAGCTCCCTGGCTAGTGATGGTTCTCTTCCATTTTTGCTCCTCTCCGGCGTCGTCTTCATATACAGCCATGACCCAAGCGGTCTTTGGATCGCCTCGAGACGCCTTATCGTCGTCGGCAAAGTTGCTCGCATCGGCAGTCGCCTGGGCGGACCCATCGTCGTTGATCTTGGATGTCTTCAGAACGCGCCCACGGTAGACAAGCTCCTTGAGGTGCGTAGAGCGCAAGTGAGAGGATTTGATGCCAAGGACAAAGGAGATGGCGTCCATGCTATCCCACCCTCGTGATTAGCACAGCGGCCCAATAGCGACGGGCACGAATATCTTAGTTGAAGCAACTCACGAATTGGATTTGCCCGATCCATTGGGTCCAATAATCGAGGTGAAGTAGGAATCGCCGAATAGGAGGGTATGGTGGCCCTTGTAGGACTTGAAGTCTTGAAGCGCAGTTAGTAAAGCCCAGCGACCACGATCAACAACGAATGCAAGTAGAACATACTGTGCAACTCAAGGCGGATGAGTTTGCCCATGGTGAACGAGGTGCAGCGGCGCCCGCAGCCCGCAAAATTCAATCAAGATTCAGTCGCAACCGATACAAAACAAAAGCGCTGGTAACGAAGCAGCTCTGGCGGCGGAGCACGCGCGGAGTAGCCCAATCTCAGAGTCGACACAACACCACACGATGCGGATCTTTCAAAGCAGTCTTCTCATGGGCGGTGCAGCGCAAATTACAAGTTTCCGCGACGATGCGTGAGGCTGCAGCACGTCATGCTAGGGAAAGGCGAGGTGTTGCTGGTGAGCGGTGCGCAATGCGAGAAGCAGCTTTGACGCGTCGCGAACTGCGATTCTGTAAAGTTCACTAAAACAGGCACCACTCTGCTGCTGCTGGGTAGCACCACTAATGGGACCTGGGCCTAAGGTAGGACCAAGGCGCTATAGCGAGCACACGTTATGGTGGGGGTAGGGCAGTTTTGCGCTGGCCTTGGGGAGCCGAGCTTGCTCTGCCATGGATCAACACCAACCCATTTCCGTACAATGGCCGTTCCGCATCTGGCGCAATGATGTCTCAACCACGTGACGTTCTTCTGGACTTCACAAACAATAGGCCCAGCTGTTGACGCATCAAAGCCGCTTCACAGCTGACTCAAGACCCCAAAAAAGGCTTGTCTTTGTTTAGCGCCCGGCCTCCTCCAACCAGAGAGCGGAACCGCAGCACCTGCTACACAGCAATGGCTCTCGACTTCTTTAGACCTCGTCGACGACCTGCCTGAAAGCAAAAAGAAAAGAAGCCAATACAGTGGGCTGTCAGATGGCTTGGACCACATTACCTTTTTTCCCAATGACGTGCTATGATATTTCTCTACGGCCACTTTGTACACCAGATCTTTGACCTTAAGCCTCGTCTCCGTATAAGACTGTATATGTCTTTTGCGTCCATCTTCCGGGCTGCTGCCGGGTAGGAAAGAACACTGCTTAAGCCGCCGCATGTGAAGTTATCCCTAGCCCAATAAGATGCAGCAAAATGTCCCAAGTTCCGTTCTTCTCTGTCGTGTGCAGCATTTTTGCCCGAGTAATGCGATGCATGTGCTCTGTACACTCTTTGCTGGGAACAGGGGTCCAGCAGCCGCTAATCCAGAGGGCATGTGGGGTTGTTGGGCTACTGCCCGTGTTTTGCTGTACTTTAAGCTTCAAACGTGTTGGAAGGCGCTACCCAAAGAGACCTTTATCTCCTAGCCGTTGCTATTGTCGCCATAAGTACTGAGTTGTAGCCTCGTCATCGTTCTAGGTACCTGCTAACTGCTTGAACTATCACATGGACGAGACCGCGACCCTGGGCTGGGGACAGCTTGGATAGAGGCATCCTGCGGATGATCATCGATGGAGCCATGACATTGACTTGGGCTCGCATCAACATCGCAACCTAAAAAGAAACTCTCTTCTGTTTTATATTTTGCCCTCCCCTCTTTTCCTAAACCTCTCTCCTGGCACCTCAAATATAGCCTCGCCTCTTGCTGGCGCTCTTTCTCTCTCCCATTATCCTGTTTCTACCCCTACGTATCTTGACCCACGTTGTCGATCTGTGGTCATTACTTGCGGTGACATTTTTGCCACCGTTTGCAATTATATCAGCCATCATCCTAGCCCGAACATCCATGATTTGATCCAACCGCGATACTGCCGAACCTCTTGACTCTTCGGTCGGATCCTCAGAGATTGTAGTCTATGGGCCTGTGAACGACCAGAAGCCCAGCCTTATCTGTGCAAATCAGATCGTGGTGCTAGCCACAATTGCCCACCGTGAAGATGGACGAAGAAACCAACTCGACTACTCCTATTTCAACGCCGGGCACCAGGTCGTCCGGCAACATCGACCGCCTTCCAGCCACTGCAGAGGCGGATCTTGCCTCTCCTCTGAGCTCATCGCCACTCGACGCCGATGTCCTCGATTCCCCGACCCTCAGCGCAACGACGCCCAAGAGCCACAGGCTGTCCAGGAATCCGTCCTTCTCTGGCAGCAGCAGCACCTATCAAGATGACTGGGACACGCTGCCGCCGCTGGATCGATTGACCGTCCTTGATCTCCTGGACAATTTTGCCCTGCCGCAGCAGCTCGAGAAGCTCCAGAGGGGCATTTCCGCCCAGACCGACAAGGTTCGACGATCAAGAGATGCCTTCAAATCCAAGACCCAGCTGGCCCGCGAGCGAATGGTGGAAGAATGGCGGCGACGTGTCCCCTCGGCCGACGAGCAGCTCGAGCGGTACAGGAAGCGCATGCGGGAGCGAGTCGAGAAGCTCGGCAAGCAATGGAACAATACCAAGGCCATCAGTCTCCGAGAAAAGATATCCTTCATCTGCGGCGTTATGAACATCTTTGCAAGCGGATACCTCATGGGTGGTTTTCCTGAATGGTTCCACATCTGGTATACTGTCCAGCTCATATACTTTATGCCCATCCGTATCTTCACCTACAAGCGGCGTGGAATGCACTACTTCTTGGCCGATCTCTGCTATTTCGTCAACGTGCTGCTCAGTCTTAGCCTCTGGGTCTTCCCCCAATCGAAACGGCTCTTCATGGCGGCGTACTGTCTGTCTTATGGCAACAATGCTGTGGCAATCATCATGTGGCGTAACTCCCTGGTATTCCACAGCTTTGACAAAGTCACGTCTCTCTTCATACACATCATGCCCTGCGCCACGCTCCACTGCATTGTGCACCTCTACCCGCCTGCAGAGCAGATGATACGGTTCCCAGCTATCTACGCCATCAAGTATTCGGTCCCTGGATCGCCGACGGCGTACGCGAATGTCCTCTCCATGCTTGCGTGGAGCACCCTTCCCTATGCAATCTGGCAACTAAACTACTACTTCTTCATCACTGTGCGCCGAAGAGACAAGATTGCTGCTGGCCGTCTCACGTCCTTTACCTGGCTTCGACGATCATATGCCAAGACCTGGATTGGCAAATTCGTCCTCGCCCGCCCTGCCGCGCTGCAAGAACCCACCTTTATGATAATTCAGTACTTTTACGCCGTGCTCACCATCCTCCCCTGCCCGCTCTGGTTCCTTAGCCGATGGGCTTCCACCGCATTCCTCCTTGTTGTATTCGGCTGGAGTATCTACAACGGTGCTACCTTTTACATCGATGTCTTTGGCAAGCGCTTCCAGAAAGAGCTCGAGGCGATGCGAGCAGACGTCATCAAGTGGCAGAACAACCCAGAGACGCTACCCCAGTCTCCTCATATGACTCCACACACGGATGGTCCGCCTGTGCAAGGTGGCACAAGTTTAGACGCGCAATTGGCAGCTTCGCCTCTGGCACCGTCGCCAATGCGACCGACTGCCGGAAAGGACAGAACTACGAGCCTGGACCATATACCCATGCTAGATGAAACTTCCAAGGTCAGCGCTACTGGAGTGGACAGAGGGGATGACGGCATCGCGAGGGAACGGAAAGCAGGCGAAGACTAAGAATACGTTTTGATTTTCTCTGTTTTGTGAATCTAAAGGGGGTTGGATAAGGGAAGAAAGGAGATGAGGAGAGGAGGTGGTTGTTGTTGTTGGTGATGTCAGAGAAGGGGGAATTGGAAAGTCAAGTGTTGGCAGTCACAACGCCTTTAATGCCAAGAGCCCGTGAAATAAACAGTTAATGAATGATATACGGTAAGCTGAACGTTATGGGGCCGGGGTTTCTTTTAATGTATCTATCTTCTTTTTTTGGGTGTTGGAATGATATCCTCGCAAGTTTTGTCTTATCTTGGTTTATTTGTTTTTGGTAGAAGCTTTTATTCGACTAGGCTTTTGAGTTTCTATCGAAACTTTCTTTTTTTCCCCTTTATTTCTCTTCTTCATTACGACCTGGACATGGGACTGAGTGAGCGGATTAGCTATAGCAACAGGAGAACTTGAGCGTAGGTTTGTTTGGATTTGGATGCTAGAATACTACTGGCTTTTTATCATCTTCGTCATTTATTAGATAGTACAACGATTATGTCTTTATACACATTGCATCACTGTCCACATTGAGTGCAAATTGTCAAACGTAGATTGATAGATTATATGTTCATTTGTCAGTTCGTGATCAGATATATGCCCTATCCTCTCTATAAATGCGCTGGGCTGCACTGAAGCAGCAAAAACTGTGACCGCTGTCAGGAAGCTTTCCTGGTCGTCTTAATGACCCTTTGCCTTTTCATGCTGCAATAGGGTGTCGAGTAAAAAAGAAGAAGCCAATGTACACCTTGGGCCTGATAACAAATAGCCCGACCCAAAAACACCAGAAAAAAAATAGTAACCATGCCGCTTAAGCGACCCAAGAAAAAATACCCTCGTCACCGCCGCGCCAGATTATGCCAAATGATAAATAAATCAGATGAATAGCAAAGACGTTATCGCATTTCATTTCCGCAGTCTCAATATCCCAGGCTTGTGTGGAAGCATTTCACACGCCTTGCCAAAACAGCGTACATACTCCCTGCGTAAAATTGGAGGGAAAAAAAAAGCAAAAAAAAAAAAAAAAAAAAAAAAAACTAGTACTTTGGAAAAAAGGAGGAGGGACGAGACGCCCTGGGTATAAATATAAGAAATGGAGCATCTTGTCCAAGGAGAGATGTGATTTCAAACAGATTGTCATGATCTCGTATGGCTTGATCAGCCAGATGTCAGATTTTATCGAATGATTCCCCAGTCGGCGAATTTACCGCTTCCTGTCTCACCATCTTCCCGGTTGCCTGGCCGTCGACCGAATGTGGACCAGAAACGCAGAGTCTCGTCGCCGGCTCCCGTCACGATAACGCGGCCATCAGGGCTCATTGCCAGATACAGAACACGGTAGGTGTGTCCGGTTAAGCTGGCCACTTGTGTCATGGACGGATACTTCCACACAACAATCTGATTCTGGCTATAGCCGTGAGTTGAGACGATCTCGTTGGAGTTTTTCGACCAAGCGAGGTTGCACACTTGGCTTCCGGTATCGATTTCGTTGACAACGGTTCCTTTGACGGTGTCGTGGAATATGATGCGGCGGTCAGCTGTACCGCCGCCAGAAGCAAGCAGGCCTCGCTGGTGTGGTGACCATGCAATGGCCTTGACGGCAGCATTGTGTTCAGAGAATTTCCAGAGGGGTGTATCTGAGAGTTTATCCCAGACCATGAGCTTGTTATCGTTGCCACCACTGGCCAGCTGGCCATCTTCGCAGTTCCATTTCAGACCACAAACCTCTTGCTTATGACCGACTAGCTTTTTGAGCCATTGGTCTGGTGCCCGGACGTCTCGGTGGTAAATGAGCCGGTCACGAGAGCCAGAGGTGAGTATATGCGAATTCCACGCCAAGGATCCAACGCGAGCCGTATGTCCAGTCATGGTTCTTAATCTTCTAGCTTTTTCCGCATCCCAGATCTGGACAAGGCCCTTTCCGGTTCCGATGGCGAGGTGTGTGCCCTTTTGTATCCATGATACGCTTGTTACGGTATCATCCTCCAAGGTACAGAGCTTGTTGACCTTGCTGGTCTGAGCATTCCACATGTAAACGCTAGATCCTAGCCCGACCCCTAGAACATTTGCACTTCCCCAGTCAACTAGATTGAGGTAGAAATCATCTGCGAGCTCAGGGGCATCGAGGACTTTGTAGGGGACTTTGCTGACTGCCCGAGGTTGCCGGCGCGGGCTCAAGAGCATCTGCTGGCTACCAAGACGCACAGGTGATAAACTGTAGATCTCTGCTCTCGTATCCAGATTCGGGCCATGCCGACTCTGGGGAGTTTTTGAGGGAGTGAGGTGGCCCACAGGGTGGCCGTGTTGACGGGGCGAGAGGTATGAGAAGAGGTTCTTATGGGGGGTTGATGGGGTCAATGAGGAAGGTAGAGTTACGACAGAGCTGTGGCTGGGAGGGGTGTGAGATCGTGTGCCATCCTGAACAGTGATATGTGATGCAGCGGGCAGGTTGCTGTCTGGTGATAAAGAGGGAGTGACTTGTGGCACTGATCCTTCAAACAGCTCCGCACGCAGTAACGTTGAGAATGTGCGATTGGCCTCCTCGGCTGTGAGTGAGTCAGTGACCATCGCTATTTATCGCTCTAACCTTTGCGGATGAAAGCATGAGAGGGGGCGATGAGAGGGGAGAATCGGCTTACTCTTCTGGAAGTGAAGTTCACCTTGTGGCGTCCTCTTCTTATGTCTTGAGGGAGTAGCGGGAGAAGCATCTTCATGTAGAAGACTGAAGCTGGCTTGTAAATCTTGGCCAGTGCGATTCGGGATGAATCTAGATTGCACAGTTAGAAGCCAATTCAGGCCATGATGGATGATCCAACGGGGGCAACCAACCGATCGACATTGATCCTCTGGCGTTTGCGAGACGGGCTTGCTTCGATAGTGCTTTCACGCTCGGGGCGTTGCAGTTCCCTCAAGAGGGCGCTGTCGACGGCGTCTACATCGAAAGCCGCGGGATGGGCGACATCGCTAGCCCGTGCTCTGGTTCGCATTCGTCGCATCGTGCCGCTGTTGCTCTCTGCATTTGGTTTTGCTTCCAGCCGGCTGCGTTCTGATACGGGAGGAGGCGTGGACATGCGAACGGTGTTGTTGGTGGATGGCTGCTTCGACTCGCCCATGGTTCTCTTGGAGGAACCCATGATATCGACGAATGGAGATGCCGCTGTGTGGTGCTTGAGTAAGCCTCAGGGCTTGCGGGCGTGGTCGTGATGGAAGACGCAGCTCCGTCGTGGGAAGTGCCCTCGGAGTTGCTGCTCGGATCGCAGGCTCTGCGGCGGGGCGGTTGCGGGTGAAGACAGAAATGATGCTGAGGCGAGTAAAATTATGTTGGGAGCAACCGAGAAGAGGGTGAGCGAGCGCGCATCCAGTCAGAGTGCGGGTGCAAGTCTTGTGTTCATCGAGCAGAGGCCACCGCGAGCGAGAGCGAGGGCGAGGGATAGAGGCAGAGAAAAAGAGGGCGGCTTGGCGACTATCGCCTGGGACGACTGGTGGATGCTTAATCAACGCCAATCGCACGGACGACAAGGCCCGAATACACACAAAAACTTAAGAAGACAAAAAGAAAGTTGAAAGACTATATGGCCCAGTGCAGTCAGTTGTTGGCGATTACTGGCACTTGCAGGCGCACAAGTTGTCGAGGGAGTGCAAAAGCGAAGGAGGCTGGTGGGTGAGGAAGACGGAAGATGGGCCTGTGGTTGAGACGGAAAGCTGCGAGAAGCTGCTGGAGGGAGGTTGAAGCCGCTGCGAAATGGCTGCGAGAGCTGGACTATGCCTAGTCGGGGGCGTCAACGTGCTAAAGGGGGGTGGAACAATAATATTAGCAGTGAGTGCTAGTGGGAAAACGCGGCGTGCGTGAACAACAACATTGGCCGCACACGCCAAAAGCGCTCTCACTGCTACCATTCGCCTGCAAAAGTAAACAATAAGAGCAGGGGCTCTTTTTCTTATATTGACCCTAAACTTTTCTTTCTCTGGCCTATTATGTTATCTCATACATTGGATGCCACAACCTTTCAATGATTCTGTCAATGAGATGAATGGATGAGTGAATGAATAAATGCATAAATGCATGCGTGCGTGCATGGTTACAATAAACACAATGGCACCCTGTTTCTTCTTTTCGTTTGTATCCTCTTTCGTCTTTACACTCCAGCCATACAAAATACGACGCGATGCGATGCATGTAATAGAGCTGGCATCTATACAATGAATCAGAATTATAAGATTCAGGTGCTCGTGTATACTAGCCACATTTGTTAGACCACAAAGTTCGAGGCTTCGAAATTCTTTAAGTAGGGCGGATCTACGGGCACTTCTACTATTATCCGCTAGACACAAAAAACTCAAATTCAACACTCGAGTTCAAGTGGCTCTAAGAACAGAATCATTGATACGTATTGAATCGTAAGAAGAAACGGCCTGCGGTAGCATCCACATGCGCGTGTCGTCCCGCACAGCACTATAAAGTGCCGGCTCAGGGACCTTTTACGTACCAGATGTATTGATATTAAAGTACTCACATAGGTACGGGGCAAATTGAAATCGTCTACAAGTGCACATATCACATCGAGTCAGATTAAAAAGACCGGCTGAAAGGGACCCTGGGCGCTTCGCCGCCAGTCGCAGCGTCGCCTTTCCGTCCTTGCATCCCGCCATGCGCTGTTATTGTTGCTGTGTTGTTTGTTTTGAATCTGATCAAGGAAACCCCCAAAACTGCGTGCACCTGCATATGGACGTGCAAGGTAAACATTATGGGGGTCTCCAGCAGGGGACGCGCCACTTTAGTGGCCAGATGCGGCGGGTTGGCTGCTAATGCCGGTCCTCTCTTGTCTGAAAGGAAAGCTGCGGCCAATCAGCGGCGCTTTCGCCTCTCCCTGGCCCTGGAACTTGTCCCCGCCGCCCAGTAAAGTGCGCAGTCGCGTTTTTTCGTGCCGGGCGACTTTGGACGCACCAGTTTCGCGTCAGCCATGCGTTGCGACTCGCTTTCGCTCTCTGACGTACGAGCACAGGCACCATTTTCGATGTAGTCTCGTGTTTCTTTCCATTTCCCCATGCCGCTGAGTAATCTGGTAGTCTAACAAGGTTGTCCCCATGGGCTTAGTGCCGGGACCATTTATAGCACTCGCTCGTGGTACTATATGGAGCTGGAGCCGGAGCTGGAGATGCTAACAAGGGGATGACGAAGTCAATAGGACAGTGGCAACAGTATATCAGTACAAAGTTGCAAATACCTTATACATCTTAAAAGGCTAAGACTTTGAAAGCCAAGACGCTCTTCTCAATGCTTTTCAGCATCTTAGAAAGGCTCCTGCTTACACAAAACAATCTACTTCAATGACTGTTTACAACTTTCGTCAGGAAATTGGTTTAGATCGCCTCGTGTTGAGTGTTGATGTTTACTATTAGTATATGTGTTTCCTTTCCAAGAAATTGATCCGTCAGATTTAGAAGCTTGAAGGAGAATCATTTAGTGCAAATTCTCGAAACATAGTTTCATTACCGACGCCCCTCGGCTGCTCGGGCATATTTGCGATCCAACTGTATCCACGTACCTTGGCAAACGGACTCCTTTTACACTTCTACGCCAAAAGCAAGAGTCTATTTTGTTACGCATTTGGTCATCGAGCCAGTCACGCCAGCCACTTACATGATCATAAACAAGGCCATTAATATTCTATCCATGAATCTGTCTATTGCGAAAATAACATTGGCAAAAAAGTAAAATAGGTAACAAAATTGGTGCCATTCGCTTATCAGTGCAGCCGCCGTCATCTCTATCCTGTCCCTCTTTATCAAAAACAAAAACAAAAGTCATAGCAGTGGTGGTAATAAACGCAGCAATAGGTAGCGATAGTGGTAGTGGTAGTAAAACAGAATAGTATTTACGCCTGAGATTCGGCCTGGGCCAGCAGCCGCTCTCTCCAGGAATTGCAGACATCCTCGAACCCGCCAATCACTTCTCCGCAGACGCTTGCACACTCCCTTTTCTCCAGCCGCTCGCCCCAGTTTCCTCTAGTCAGCCACTCCTCCCCTTGCTCTCTCAAGTCATCTTCCTTCCTGATTTCAGCAACGAGCTCCTTTGCGCTCTTCAGCCTGCGGCTGGCTGCGGCCGTTGTCTGGCGGGACATGTGCAGCGTATCCGAGAGATAGCTCAGCGACTGTATTAGTTCCGATGTGATGGAATGTAGCGCTGTGAGAGAGTTGAACGCCGACGTCGATGGCCGTGGCATGTCTTCTGTCAGAGATACGAGTAGCGGCTCAAGCGTTTCAATCGTTTCAGCGTCAGGTGCCGGTGCTAGCGGGGATAGCAAGGGAAAGGTGAGGTTGTGAAGTTGACGAGTCTGGTGTGCAAGATGCGTCGTCAACGCAGAGTGTGCTGTTATAAGTCTAACCAAATATCACAAGAGTTAGCGCTTGGATGCCTCTTTCATATGCGAGTTCAAGATGTTGTTAGCTCACCTCGAAGCGCTACCCTCAACGCTGGATTGCGATCCCAGGTCACGCAGCTCCTGTATTACCCGCTTCAGTACGTCGTCTGCTGTGCCTCCGTAGTTATCCGTCCCGCGAATGGTGAGGTTTTCGACAGCGTCAATCTTTGCCATCAGGCTGGGGGGTATGCCGGCAATGTCGAGGTCTGAGTCCGAGCCATAGTCACTGCCATCGTATAGACTGGTTTTTCTCTGGTGGCCCTTTGCACGAGGGGAGAGCAAGCTCGCCGCATCGCCTTCCTTCTTTCTTGCCTCATCATGAGTCGTTGCGCTTCGTGATGCGTCGTTGTTGTGTTCTGCCTGGCCTGTCGGTTCGGGATCGTAGTCGCCCTCTTCCCCTGAATCGGAAAATGCGTCCGCCAACTCATCAGCTAGGTTCCCCATTCCGTTGGCCCCTGATCCACCGCCGCCTAGGACTGAGAGATCGAGAGCATCATGGCTTGGGCTGTGATTGAACGAGGTTGCTGCATCTTGCGTGGAAGATCTCGAATACCGTCGAATTTGAGGGGAGCCCGCAAAGCTGTCGATTGCTGATGAGTTGCGAGAGTGTCGTGGAGTTCGCGGCGACCCGGGCATAATGGTTGAGCGCAGTTTTGCTGAACACAGTCCCCCGGAAAAGATGATGCGATGCTGTTTTCCAGTGTAATTTTGGTCTCTGTCGGTTTTCGTTGGTGGTTGAGGAACAAAATTTATTGCAACGCCAACTTTCTTACTGGTATCTGCTATGGGTAGGAGACCCCGAATCATCCAGATCCCACCAGGGTCGAGTACCAAGAACTAAAGATACGGTAAGCAGCTCCCTATCACGATAAGATAGGGGACTTTTCTAGTACCCTTTAGTACAATTAAAACCAAGGAAAATTGGCGGGGCCAAAGGTTCCGGGAAGGTATCCATCAACTTTCTAGCTTGCATGATTTCCCAGGCTTAGTTTGGCTGCTGCGGCGTGCAACAAAAAACAACACCCGCTTTGAGCGTGCGGCCTTTCACCAGTGAAGCTGCAGAGTGCAAGTACTACTAGTAAGATACAACTCACTCTCTATTCCTTTCATATACCGGTGGTTAATAAAGAGTTAAGAAATATCATTCAATTTTAACAATTCACTGTTTATTAGAACTGGTAAGAGCTATAGAGCTGTATTTCCTTCCTCTTTCCTTAGAATTGGATTATGTGGGCTTACAGTTTGACGAGGTTTCATCTCCATTCGCCAGCCTAAGCATTTCATGACCAGATACCTCTCAACAGCCACTCGGGAATCTCCACTAATACGAATCACTTATGTTAAGTCGCTCCACTGCTAGTGAAAATCATTAAAGTCATACTCCCTTGACAAAGGCAAACGGCCGGCGGTTGGGTCTTTATTCATTGGTGGGCTGTCTTGAAGTGAGAGCAAGGGCTCTTCCGAGCCAGCACGATGACCACATTCCGGCGCTTTCGACCAGATGATGTCAACAAGTTCTCGAAATGCAACCTGGATCCCTTAACAGAGACGTATGAGCTCAACTTCTATCTTCAGTACCACGCAAAATGGCCCTCTCTGTTTCAGGTATGCGAGGATTCAGAAGGAAATATTGTTGGATACAGTTCGTCGCCCCCTCCGCAAGCCACTCTCTCTCGATACTGATTTAATGTAACTGCTTAAAGTCATGGGAAAGGTTGAGTCATCGCCAGACGCATACAAATTCTCAGAGCATTATCTTCCCTGGCACGCCCATATCACAGCCCTGACTGTAGCTCCGGAAGCAAGAAGACAGGGCATTGGCAAAATCTTGGTCGAGCAGCTAGAAGCCGCAGCAGATACTCACAACACATGGTTTATGGACTTATTTGTTCGCAGCAGCAACGCAAAAGCCATAGCATTCTACAAAGAACTGGGCTATAGCGTCTTCCGTGTTGTCAAGGACTACTATGGCGAGCATGCCACGGATCCTGACAAGGACAGCGAAGATGCGTTTGACATGCGCAAGTCCATGAAGAGGGATGCAAAACACGAGCATGTCAGAGACGACGGCGAGCAGCACGAGGTCCACCCAGAGGATGTTTGGTGAGGTTTGTGGTTGTGGACAGCCCGAGCCGGGAATTTTCATACGCTGTGGAACTCGACAAAGAGCCTATGATCATTTGCGTCGATTCCATCTTTCAGCGAAGTAACTAGTCGCTACCACTTTGTTTGTTATTCCATACTTCTGCCACATAGGCCTGCAAAGATGGTAAAGAAAGACATCCATATACGAATAAGATAGATTTAGGTGTACCGCCTAAATTAGGAAGTATCTGGATCACCAGATGCTTGGTGAATAAAGTAGGGAAAAGTTATCCAACGCCTGGATTCTATCATCCAGCACTCCAGCTATAGCATGGGCTACTGCTGCCCCTGCTGCTGCCACTTCTACGTAGGCGTATTGGCCAGTTGTGGTATTGATATCCATCTTGATACGTGGACTGGCTGCCTTGAAACTGCAGCTGGCGTGCTGCATCACTTTTCTCTTAAAGCGGCTGCGCTAGTACCTGCAGTCCTTTGTACTCCGTACCTCCAAGGTACCAAAGTCGCCACCCGCCTGGCCCATGCTTCACAGTAGCCTCGAGCTGACACTGGCCTTGGACGGGCTGCCCTTCCCAGCAGCCTCTCGCATCCAGCTCATCCCTTCCTTTACAAAAACCAAGCCACAGCCGGACGAAGCACCTGGATTGTTTATTTTGTCCCAAACCCTCATCCGAAAAGCCAGCCTCGGGCGTTGTTCAGCTGCTGTTGTGCCCTCGCACGCTCACCCAACCCGCCTAATCATCGGCTTTCGCTGTCACAGTACATCTTTTCCCTGTGCTACCAAGTTTTTTTCTCCAGCCTTCCCTTCTACTTTCGCCAAGCAGAAGCGAACTGCCAAACCATCACCCAATTCCATCAGATTTCGTCGGCTGCTCACCTTTTTTTTTTCTTCTTCCCATCTCTAGTCATCCGGCAAACATGGCGACTACTTCAATGGATTACGAGGCCGCCAACGGCGATCGCTACGATGGTTCGTGTTCTTTGTTTCTGACGACGACGATGGCCATGGCGACGACTTGACGTCGACGCGTTTGTGCCGCGTGCCCTTGATTAATTGGCCCACAACTAACGCTTCATGGTTTTCATTAGACGAGCCTCCTCGTTACGAGCGTGACAACAGAAGCGCTTCTCCTCGACCGGCGCGCGACGACGCAGGCAGTCGTCGCCGATCCATGTCTCCCCCCGGAAATCCTGATATGTAAGCTTGACGACTATTCTCGCCTCGTTGTCGCACTGTTAACCTGAATTGCAGCAACATCAAGGATGCACCCGCCCCTAAGGAGGATGACGATGGTGCCATTAACCCCGGCTCTAACCTCTTTGTCACTGGTATCCATCCTCGTCTGTCTGAGGCTGAGGTCTCCAAGATGTTTGAAAAGTATGGCGAGGTTGAGAAGTGCCAAATCATGCGAGACCCTCACACCAAGGAGTCTCGTGGATTCGGATTCGTCAAAATGGTCACCTCCGAACAAGCTGAGGCCGCCAAGGAAGGCCTCCAGGGCGAGGTCATCGAAGGCCGCACTATGAGCATCGAAAAGGCCCGCCGCGCTCGTCCTCGCACGCCCACGCCCGGCAAGTACTTTGGGCCTCCGAAGAGAGGTAAGTTGAGACAATTCTTTCGGATGAAAATCAAACCCATCATTTGCGATACTGACATCTTTCTGTTAAAGACCCCCGCTCTCGCTTTGATGATCGCCGACGTGGCGGTTACGGAGGCGGCGGCGGCGGCGGTTATCGTGATGACTACCGATACCGTGGCAATGAGAGAGGCTACGACCGCAACTACGAGCGCGGATATGAGAGACGATATGAGGAGCGTGGAGCAGGCTACGACCGCAACTACCGAGATGAGCGACGATATGATGACCGTAACTACGCAGGCGGACGAGACTATGAGCGCAACTATGAACGCCGCGAGCGCGATGACAACTATGCTGGTCGCGAACGCAACAACTATTCGCGCGAAGAGCGTGGTGACCGTGGTGACCGAGGCGACCGCTACGGCGCTCGTGGCGGCAACAGCAGCGGCGGTGGATATGACCGCGATCGATACGAGCGCACCGGAGACCGCGATGGTGGTCGATCTCGTGAGCCAGCCGCCAGCAGTGGCCCAGCTTACACCGACTCTGCCTCACGACCTGAGGCACGCGAGTCGTATGGAGGTTCGAGCCGACACTAAACAATGCTCCTTGATCAAGTTTGCTAATTTTCACAGGCCCGGAATCGGCTATGCACTAGTAACGCCCGCGGTTTTCTGACTGCCCTTTCTCGATCTTTGGCGCAAACCGTCTTTTGACATTAATGGACTGCCTGTTGCTGCGTTTTCAATTTTTCCGGGTTTTTCTCATGTTGTGTTTTCTATTTTACTTTACTTTACTTGTCCTGTCCGCAGTCGTCAATCGACCTCCTGGGACCGCTGTGGACTCTTTCGTCAGAATCTACTCAATTAGGAGTTTCGTGCGATATGCGACTGCTAAGGGAGGGGAAACACTATCGGGTTTTCGGCCGTCGTCGCGGATATTTAAAATTTTCTTGCTGGTCGGTCTTGCGGCTACAGAGTTGCGTTTATGGGCAGCTTCCGGATCTTTGCAGAATCAAACACTTCATCACTCGTCACCTTGCGCTACTACATAAACAAAACCAACATTTTGATACCGTTTTAACAACACCACAGCCCAGCAAATATCAACCCAGGAGCCCTGATTTTCTTTCCTGACGAAGTGACGCCTTAATGGAACCAATAAATATCGGTCGTGCTTCAGATGTTTTCGACCATGCTCTGCAGCCAGCCATTTGTACCGTTTGTCAATAAGGCCTGAAGTCGACAAGCAACAAATTCGGGTTCAGATTAATATCAGCCGATAATGAACGCAATACGCCATGAGATTGCTAACTGCCACCTGATGAATCCAGTAGCCAACGTGTAAACTTTTTGTCATTTCTACGCCAGCCAGCAAAGTCCACCAATTTTCGCCGTAATCATCTACCGCCCTCTTGATACAACAAAATACATTTATTCTCAACTGTTTAGTAAGGCTTCGTGCACGCAAATTTAAATCTCCGATTTCCGGACAGTTCGCCCATCTTTGAGTTCGATAGATGGCTTTCTTCGCTCACACAACACACCCTTCGCAATTGTCTCGCCATTTCTTCTTGCTACACTGCATACCTACATCACGCACATTGCATCAGCCAAGACATGTTGGAACACTGAAGTTACGAAATCCTCAAACGAACTTGACGAGCGACTAAGAATAGTGTTCTTTTCTTTCATTATCTTGTCTACTTTCACCTTCTGACTGTCTATTGCGCGCTAGATTTCAACTTATTCAGCTACTAATTGAGCTTAGGACTGAGTAGGTATGTTTGCGTTATGACCATATGTTTATTACTCGGCAAAACTGAAAACGACAAGACGACAGCTTGGCACATAAGCCCTTATCAAACATCCTGTGTTTCGATAATACCTAGTCCTTGCCTAGTGATGAGGATTGCCCGACGAGGTCTCAGCTTCAGCTTGAGAGTCCTAGGCTTTCGCTGTCTTTGTACCCGACACTTCGATTCATCTGATCACAACGCCTTGCAACCCCTTGTGCTAACACGCATGAATCACGTCAAAATTTGGAACCTGTTGCTGGAATACATCGCGGTAAAAGTTCCATTTGACTGGATGCTGCTTAGTTTGAGAAATTCGTTTGCCATGCTATCTATTTCTGCCAAGGCACTCCCGTTCATCATCCTAGTAGAACGAGGAGGTATTCTAGTAGACTAGTCTTGGGATATCATTCGCGAAAAGAAAAAAAATGAATAAAACAATAAAAAAAATTTAGCATCATCATTCTCAAGTCTCCGTCGCTTCTCGATTGACATTTGCCCCTATTAACCAACCAACTCCAGAGACGAGCGTGCCAGTGGCTGCTTCCCTGAGCTGGTCCCTCTTCCTCACCCGCGGCGCCTCCTCAGACGGAGATGGTGAAGCCGGTGCTCTGGAGGTTGCGAGAGAAGGTAAATTAGACAGCTTGGTGAAATTTCGCGATGCCATGCTGGCGGTTGCTCGTGAGAGATCGAAAAGGGACATTGGCGCCTCTTCTGCCTGCCTAGAGGCAGCCGTGGCCGTCATGTTCCTTGCTGGCTGTAAGTTCTGCGGGGCTTGTGATTCAAACGCTCCCGGAACTTCTCCAACTCCGGCCCAGGAAGCTTCGGCGGCAGCCTCCTCGTTGATGGCGGAATCCAGCTGCTCTTCGCAGCGTCGGAAAGTTTTGAGGATCTCCTGAAGCTGAGAGGTGGGTGCGACACGTAGCGCGGTTGCGAGACACTCTATACGCTGCTCTAGGTGACGGATCTCGGGGTTGCCACTTGCAATACCTAGATGCGTTGGCAGCAACGTCCTCTCGGTTCGGATATACTGGCCTGCTTTTAGGGCTGCCTTCCAAGACCATTCGTCTTGGTCTCCATCAGAGCTGGGTGTTTCTAGACGACTAACAACGTAGGAGTAAGCCGTCTCAAAGTCATCTTCTCTTAGTGCTGCCTCTATGCATGAAGCAATGATCAGCTTCTCCGCACGATGAAGCTCCTTGCTATTGTCTCCTGTTTCTGAATCGAATTTGATGGAGCGGGCTTGTTGCGTTATACCGGCGCGAACCATGTTGGCGGCCATTTCCAGGAACTCGGGGAGACGTGTGTATGCCTTTGGGTTTTGCTCAAGGACTTTGTCGATGATTGATATTGGATCAGAGTGCACTCGAAGGACTACGGGCTTGAATGGCTCTCCTTGCTTGAGTGTAAGTCGATAATCACTCAAGGCATGCGTACATCGCAACAACGCTTCCACGCGCTTGGTAGCTGGATGCGTCTTGTCCAATGTCGCTGGGAACGAATGGATGCTTGAGAGGGTGTTAGTGAGATGGTTTGATTACAAAGTGAACAACGCCATAGAATCTTACATCTCATCACATTTCTTGAGCCCTCCTCTCGACCGGTTCGGGTTGGAAGCATTGTCAAAAGCGCGTAGTGCCGCTTGATATACTGTGTCTTGTATTATTTCCGCGGCAAGGGGCTTGCTGTGACCGTCCTCGTAGATGCTTTTGGCAAGGGCGTAACCTATAGCAAATTAGCAGGGCAAAAGACAAGGGATAATTTAGGGCATATCGTACGTGAGTTGGAGAGTAGAGCCTTGAGTATCTCCGTTTCGATAAACTCCGTAGACACCGTCCCAGCGATGCCTCTTATGGCTTCAGAACTGGCTGGTTGATCTCTACTTATACCCCACGTGTTCAACCATAGGATTTTGTCTCTCACTTGTGACCAGTATTGATCTTCGTCACCCTGTATTCGAGTGGACGCACTTCGAATAAGTTTGGCAATCTCGCCTTTTTGCTCGCGTTGGTCCTGAATAAAAGCCAAGTCTCCGGCCTTTCTGACAGAGTAAGGCACTCCGAAGCCGGTACAAATAGAAGCACTCATAATTAAAGCCAGCAGTAGGACCATTGCTGCCTCCGTGGGAGAAGTCAATGGGTTTGTTTCTCTAAGCAGATCGTTTCTCATATAGGTCGCAGTTTTCATGCCAAGGAATGACGACGCATCAAAGTCAGACATGTTAGGCAGTCTAGAAACTGCCATATCGAGGGTCGGGGAGATGTTGTCATGGCCAAGTAACGACATTATATGTGTCGTAATTTGATAGGCACCAGGTAATGCCTCCACCGTGGATTCGGAAATCAAATATGCAGATGCAAGTGCTGCTCGTGCATAGCCTTGGAGCAAGTACTGAAACTGAGATTCTGTCAGTTCTGAGCCGGTCGTTTCTCCTAAATCCAGGTCTTTTGGTCCTCCCCACTGCTCAGTTACAGCGACAGCAACTGTCCATGAAGTCACTGCTTGATCAGTGAGCCATTCCAGAAACTGCTCCCAGCCAGCAGAGAAGACGGCGTCGCTAACATTGTGATTGTCGTCATCGGTTGGTTTTGAACGCCAATGAATATGTCCCTGAAGCCATGGCCCGATGAGTCCTCTGATGTCACGGCCAATGAGGCCTTTCTCCCCTTCACGGCTGCCAGTCCTGGAAAGCAGATATAGCACTGCGGCTGGATCTGAGAGCTTCTGAAATTCGAGTAGAGAGTACGGAGGGTTCTCATCCGTATAATATTCCACGTTTCTCCTTACATATGGAACAACTGTTGAGGTTATCCAAGACCGAAGTTCTGGTGAGTGAGATGAAAAGGGAGTGAGCAGGCTGAGAACCTGTGATAAGAGCCCGGTTTCGCTGTCCATTCTATACGACCTCTGGATAAGAAAGGTGCTTATCGGGTCATTGTGAAAGTGACTGGGTGCGTCGGTGCACGTAAGTTGTTGAAGATGAAGCTTCCTTGCACGCTTAGAGACCTCATCCTCTGATAAGCCTTCAACTGGAGCTGTGTCTAACACGCCATCGGAGTATTCCTCGAGACTGTCCCTGGCCAGTGAGAGCAAGAAACCAACATAGATGGAAGGTTTAACGATCTCAGGAAGATATGTGAGAAGAATCCTCAACAACAGCTCCTTGTGCAGCACCTTGGTCTGCTGGCTGGACAAGCGGGCCAAGCTCTCGATATCTGCATGCGTAGCATAGTGAGCTGCGAGAAGCAGCACCTTTCCTGGAGAGAGTGAAGAAGTCATGCTGAAGCTGTTTTTTTTCCCACGCGCTAGGCTGCAGGTTATCCTGGCCTTGTGGCCGGTTTATAAGAGGGAATAAATCTCTTTTTCTTTAAAAAGAAAATTGATAGCTTGTTAATGACGCCGGCAGCTGCATAGGCTTGAGACTTGCTCGCTTCAAGTGTTGTTGATGCTGTCATCAGTGAGTGTCAGTGAGTGTTATTGAATTAGCGGGACTGCTCTGTCCCGATTCGCCAATGGGAGGCACTCCAGCTCAGTAGCGGGGCTACTTTAGTAACGGGGGCGCGCTGCTTATGCGTAAGTACCTAAGATTCTTAGGATTTTAGGTGCAAAGCTAAGTACACTTGTTAGCGCCTAGAGCAGCATTAATTCCCGATGCACCGAACCTTGACTGCCATCACTGGTTGATGCAAAAGAGTCCCTGGGCGTCGCAACACACACAACTCGGCACATCATGGCTTCAGGATATGGCATGCACGGCGGTACGGCCTCCGATTTGACGAGAATATTTTCTCTCGATACTGACTGACGGTGCTTCTAGGCGTTGGCCGCTGCTTTCCGTTCTGGCAGGAGGTCATGGCCTGCTATGTCGTCAACACCTCAGCCGAGGACGACTCGGGCAAGAAGAAGTGCTCGCCCGTGCTGGAAGACTACTACGAGTGCCTGCACCACAAGAAGGAGGTTGGTTGATGGAAGCAGAGCAGCCATGCTGGAAGGAGACGCAGCTAACGAAACACAGCATGCGAGAGCGCTGGCGTTACAAGCCGCATACGCCCGAGCTCAATCAGCAACCCCGCGAGACAATGCGCCGAGCGCAAGCCAGATACGGAATTTGGGGCTTCTAGGGAAGACAGAGGACACAAAAGCGGTGCTTGGGCAGGGAAATTGAAGCAATAGACGATTGAAGCGACGTGACGGAGTTTCGACCCTCTTCTACGTATCTACATACATATCCTTGATGCGCATAGATATCGCAGCAAGCCAAAAATACATATGAAATCAGACAAAACTGGACAGTATATGCGAGTTCTGAACGCTACGCTGTGTGCATATCGACGACACGTCATGTCTTGCTGGCTTGAGATTCTGCCAGTCTGTGCCGGAGGATAACATCAACAGCTGATCCGTATAACGAATTGACGTGTTTAATACTCAAAAGGAGAAAAAATTGATGACTGATGTCTATAGCTAAAGAATTATCTAGCTAACATATCAGGTAAAATGGTCGTCACTTTGTGTTATTCCACAAACCTGAGGATTGCAAACTGCTAAGCAGAGTATTTCTGCCACTTCCACGCAGCTGTTGACTTCCGTCTGTGGTATAATATACGTGCTGATAGAGCATTCAATCACTGAATGGAACGCCTCGGAGACTTTGCCATGTGGCATGTAGTAAATATATATCAGCTGAAATTTTTCCTGCTTCAAAAAATATAAACCCATTCAGAAAGATTGTGGTATTGACAGCTTCTCTCCTGTTACCACCCAGCTCAACATCCATCTATTCCTCCCCTAAGCTTTTCTTCTTCTGTACTGTTTTCCACAATAATAACAAACATGCCTTGTTTGCGAGGCATCGAGCTATCTGTCATCGTTCAACCAGACTCACTGCCTTTACCAGAATTTCCTCATCCTGACGCTTCTTCAATTCGCGTTGTATCTCTGGGAGAAAGGGGGCAGACAGAAGAAAATGAGTCGAGCCCTCATGGCTCAGACTCGGCCCGTATCCTGAAGTTAGCCTCAAGGGCCTCTGTCTACATACCTTCTACGCCAGGCTCTCAATTCTGGATACAGTACCGTATTCATCGCAGCCCAGAGCCTTCATTCTACCTCTTCCTCAAACTGTTCATGAATGGGCGTCATATCACCAGCTGTGGAATAAGTGATGCCGCATCAGGCACAATCAGTAGAGCTCTCTACGAGCCAAGCGACAGATGGCACTTGAAGCAAAATGGAACGATGCTGAAAAGAAGCGGAATTGAGTCGCGCTCTTTTTGCTTCTCTCCTGGCCCTGATGCCGCTGCTGCAGCTGAAGATGGAGGCGTTATCGAAGTCCAGGTTTTTCGGGCAAAGAGTCGCCGAAGGTGCACTCCCCAACTAGGTCCCCACCGTGATCAACAACAATATGGTGTTATGTATGTCGACCCTTGGGGTATAGAGAGAGGATTAAGAAGCCAGAAAGATGTTTGCGTGCTTATACTAATACTTAATCAACAGATCACCCTCAACAGGACTCCTTGAACATCCTGAAGATGCTGCTTACTATGAGTGGATTCTACACGATGCTGTAGAAGCACCATTTGCGAGATTCTATTTTCATTATCGGGCGTGGGCATATCTATGGGACCTCAATCTCGTTACAGATGACAGCAACTCTCCACTTCACAGCTCCAGATTGAGGGAACGGTCTGAAAGGAGCTTACCCAAGTCTTCTGACCGCGAGAGATCGCCATTGACAGATGAAGTAGAAGTTTTTGGCCAAGAATTGGACTTGAGGGGTTATGGTGAAGAAGCAAATGATACTCGACTTGTTGAATCAGAAATGGCCCACACTCGTTCTGATTGGCAAAACAATGCGCCGCCGTATGGAGATTTCAGATTCTCGAAGCCAATCAATCGCCTACCTTCTCACAGCCGAAGTCCTTCTCTTCACTCAGCAGCATCATTCAGGGAGATCCCACGCTCGGGTGACCCGTTCATCACATGCTTGCTGCCACCGGTCATGGAAGAAGAGGATTCATTTACGAGTCCCCACAGTCCTCCTGGATATGAAATGCCAACGGCATCTCCGGTTCATTCTTACCGTCGAGAGAATGCTCGTTCACGCGTTCGCAGGCCGCTACCAACAGTGAATGTAATGCCAAAACTGGAATGAAGGAGCTGAATTTTTGGCAGGCCGATATGTTCTTCCTCATATTGATGAGTTGGATAAGGGGTTGAGCAAGGGGGGGCTGGATGGTGATGTGTTGAATAGCCTGGGCAATAATTGAGGAAAAACACCTGTTGAGAGAGGCAACATGATGCTCACGCTTAAGAATGAGCCACAAGAGAAAAGTCGACTATTTCTAGATTAGTTCTTAGAAAACACACGGCCAAGTCTCATTTATTCACACAATGTTAAACGTCTTGATAGATATGACGAGACCGATTGCTGCAATATAAAACAAGAATGAATTACCATCTAGGAGAGCTCAGTAAGTACTAGTAGTCACATAGCAAGAAGTATAAATGCACCTAGAAAAACAAATCATAACGCTGTAAATAAAGTGCGCCATTGTAGTGGTTCACATCGAAGCTCCACGAAGGCCATCCTTGTTTTGTTCGTTCCATTTCATCAGCTGACGGCCAGCCGCTGCAATTACCCGCTCTTCAAACACTACTTTCCTCCAGTCATTCATTACTGCTTCTTCCATATCCCCCTTTCTATATTCCCATGTCCGTAACTACCACCGAAGCTTCCTCAAAAAGCCTTCTAAAAATTACTTCCCGCTTACTACCTCAACCACAACTAAAAGTCTACACAAATAGGGCCCCTTACAGATGCTTTTTACGACCTCACCAACAGTGTAGCCACATAACATGGGAGATTCAGCATGGATGCGTCTAATTCCAGGGCAGCGTTGTCGAACTCCAGTCTCCCCCTGGCTTCACTACGGCCAAACCGACAATGAAGATACCACCCCCCACGAAGCAGCAAATCTAAAGATCGCTCCACGGCCCTTGGCCGGCTTCAACCAATCCTCTACCGACTTTGCCAACGACATCCTCGTCAGAGAAGCAGACAGGTTACAGAATACCCCGTCAGTCGATGAAATGGCAGACATGCTACGGACCATCATCATGGTATCTCCAACACCACCAACATTGGATCCGCAGCATACGTCATATGTGCTTCATCTCATCGAAGGCTACAGCAAGCTCCGCAGCAAGCTATCGGTAAAGGAAAAGGAAGTTGCCCAGCTGAAAGAAAAGCAGCAAGAAGATACAGAAAACGGCAAGATGTTGCTTGCAGACTGGTCAGCCCAAGAGGCACGATATAGGGCAGAGATCAAGCGACTGGAACTGATTATCCAACAAGTGTCTGGGAAAGGCGTCGAGGCTGTTGCGCTGGCTCGATCTGGCAGCCTCATCAGGAAAGGCGGATCAGGCAGAGCACATACAGCAGAAACAGCGACCCCTGAGCAAGTGCCTGCAGAAGCGGATTTCTGCCAGGATGATTGCAAAAGTGCTTCTCCTTGCAAGGGCTCAGGCATCCAGGGCAGGCGAACCTGTGAGTTTGGAGATCCAACTTTATCCAAATTGGTTTTCACTGTGAGCTAATTAAGATGTTTCTTTCCAACTTGATTTAGCCATGTCTAGTGATGCCCTTGATATAACAGCCCGCCTCAATGCTAAAAACCAACTCTGGAGACATCGTTCCGAGAACAATCTTCGACAACTAAGCCGAAGGGTAAGAACCAGCCAGCGAGAGCATTATAATGGCCATCTTTTATCGCATTTAACGCCGTCTCACCTGCGCCTTAACTTGGACACTCCAGAGCCCGAACCAAAAGAAGAGTGTGACTTGGACGATGAGCAACGCTTGCATGAAAGCGATGTAGGCGATAACGAGTAGGCTGCAAAAAATCAGTTCAAGATTAGCCAGAGCGCAACCGAGTGAGCCGGCAACTCAGGGGCTATGTCGTTCGTCCTACTCAAAATGTCTACTCAAATTTTCAATTGTCACTAGCTTCGGGAGACAATATATGATGGAACAGTGTAAATGCCATCCAAGGGCAGTATTAAATTGCATTATATGGCATAATGCTGCTATCCGTAGCAGCCGCCTGCTAGCTAGCCAGATGCAGGTATATCTTCTCGCATTGGTAAAACTTTGTGTATGGCTTCGTGGAAGTAACGCCAAACAGGAAGGACAGAAAAGAAGAAAATCAGAAACGCCATAAACCAAGCCGCTTAAATATATGTCCCAAAGCCACAGCGAGTAGTACCATCTAGATGTTTATAGATATATGTCACCACCCTTACCCAAAACCCACCGGCGCCATGCCTCCTCGTAAGCCGATTCCAAATCGTTTACCCACCGCCGAGTGTTGAAGAGCCCACATTGCCATCTACTGTCCCATAATATCTTCCTTATTTCTGCCAGGCGCCCCGTGCCTTGGCCGTATCCTTCGTCTGTCATCGTATAGTTTAAGCCTCCAGCTAATTCCGTGGCTGAATCTTCATACTCGGTCTCATTCTCTGCAATCAACTCTACTGCGACTTGCTCGCCTTCAGCTGTTTTAGGAAGCGCCCCTCGCAGGATCGACGCAGCCATTCGAGAGCACATCTTGTAAGAGTATCGAGGCAAGGTGAGGAGTGGAGTGCTTGACCACAAGACGTCAGCAGCGGTCGTATGAGCGTTGCACTCCGCAGTATCAAGGAACAGATCGCACACTCTCGCCCTGGTGATGTGTTGGCTCTTTGGTGCTACGTCAGTAAAGATTAGTCGACTGGCAACTTCTGCCCCGGCCCAAGCTTCAGCTGTTCGACGCAAATTGACTTCTCCCAGTTCGGGGAACCGTAGCAGCCAGAGTAGGGCTTTGGGAGTCCTCGCCAAAATCCGCAACCAAGACCGGAAAGTGGTAGGGTCAATCTGCCATCAAGTTAGCTGGAGAATCCAGTGCAAGTCGTCGTCTCGCGTTCTTCACTTGCCTTGTACAGTTGATTGAAGTTTGCCAGTATGATTGCATCATCTGCTATTGTCGGAAATAGCTCTTTGCGCATCTGCCATCTGCGCTTCTCTTCATCCTCCCATGTTATGTCACGCTCGCCACGATCGCACGACTGTGCATGGTCACAACAGAAAAAAGTATCCCGACAGAATATGATGTTCTCCGAATACATCCACGAGAGGTCGTCCCCTTCAGTGTTGTCGAAAAATACATCCTCGATGCTGACGTTTGCCCTCCAAGGGCGCAAAGTGCTTTGCGGGACAGCCGTTGCATCAGCGAGCACATAATCACACCACTCCGCGCCCAAAGTCCCCGCAAACCCCATAAAGGACATCTGGATTGGGGCTGGGCGAGCAGCGAATATCTCATTGCGCGCACCCCTGGTGTAACCGTTGAGATTAACCAAGATGTGAATCTCATCTTGTATAATCTGTTGGATAAGCTTATCTGCTGGCCAAGAACTAACATCGCGAAAGACAGGAGCCTCTCTCTCAATCTGTTGTCGGTGAACGGATCTGTCACTAGGGGTGGTAGCATAGCAGAAGGCGCGAGCTCGCCGAGGGTTATGAAACCCGAACACGGACTGCATTCTGTAGTGAAAAGGCAAGTTAGTTCATTTGCGCCGCAGAATGCAGAATTAAATATCATCACATAGGAAAAGGTATCTCTTACAAATGAGCTAGTGGGTGATTGTTAAAGTCGGATGACACATATCCAACATTCAAATGGGGACTTGGCGGCGGTGGTGGCGGATACACGGTAGGCGGCAGCCACGGAGACCTCAGAGTCGAGCATGATATGCGCATTGCGTTGCGCTGGGAAATCGATCGTATGTCTTTAGCAGACAAGGGGTACGTGAAAGTGTGAAAAGGAAGCACGGTTGGCGCAGATGGTATCGTGAGAGACGAGGGTAGCTGAGGCCGCAGATAGCGCGCAGGCGTCGTCTCTCTCTTGGCAATGTGTTTGTCATGATACCACGTCCAGAGGATGGCTTTTGTGGCCCGCTCGACCAGACGCACCAAGCGCGGGCCTTCCCACGGTTTATGAGCCCAAGCATGCAGCGCCTTTTCAAAATCGAATCCCGGTGTGCGAGCGAAGCCCTGTAGCTGTTGCGCTAACATATGGATCGTCGGTTGCCTTAGAGTATTACAGCCCCATTGTGACGCATCGCGCAGCTGCTGGTTTATGATACCAATCACTCGTTGTGTAAGACCGCTTCCACGCATGTCTGTCTGCACATCTACAAGAGCGCCGTTCTCGTCCACGTGCCATCGGTCATATTGGCCTGATTCAAGCAGCGCTCCTCCTCTACCGCGCCAATCGCATACGGAGTTGAGAGCTGTCAAAAGTCCGCAGACGGCTTCGGCGAATCCTGGATTCGCTTCTACAGCTCGCCTGTAGTAGGCGATTGCGTCCTTGATACGGCCTTTGTCCTTTACTGCATTGGCCAGATTGGTCAGAGCGATGTCGAAAGTTCTGTCGCAAGAGACTGCTCGCTCATACATTTGAATTGCCAAGTCTAATTGCCCAACGTCTTTTAGAAGACTGCCGAGATTCGTGTGCAGATGAACATGTCTAGGATCAAGACGTAGCCCATAGTTATAGTATGCCAAAGCGAGGGCAAGGCCGCTGCCTGGCACAATACCAGGCAAACTAGGTCGGGAAGATGCCATCCCCGTCGCACCGACATTGTTTGAACCGATCTGCTGCACGCCGGCAAGGAGTATACCGATGTTGTTTGCAGTAGAAGGGCTTTCTTGCAGAGAAAGAGACAGATAGTACAAGGCTAGGATATCCCCGATCCCGGAGGGCTGTCTGAGCAGACTCGGGGCGATGCCACCGCCAGAGGTGGCATCTTGAAAAATCTTTGCCAGTGAAAGTAAGGCATTACTCGTCGTTTGCACCGCAACCCGCCTAGCGGCGCCCTCGGGAACAAATGCCAGTCCAGGTAACTCGCTGCCTCCGCCGCCGCCAGCAAAGACAAGATGGGCAGTTTGGCGAGCCTTTTCTGGTGGTAGCAAAAGAGGTCGCCGCGAAGCTTGTCCTTGGCTATTGTTAACCGGGAAAGACCCTGCTGGGGAAAGCACGACATGTATTCGGTTCACCAGATCTTGGACGCTTTTTATTTGATCTCCAACACTGATCAAGACGGCCTCTTCGAATGCCTCGGAGGCTTTTTCAATGTCCTTTAGTCCATACAATATCGTGCCCTTGGCATGAACTAATGCTAAGATTCTGCCATTTTCACTGTTGGGGAGCGCGTATCCGCTGGACCCGAACTCGAAGCCATCCAGATTATGGACGTCTAGTCGGGGCGCAGCGTCAGGGTGATAGCCGTTGTTCATGGTAACTGGTTGTTGGGCGCACATATTCCTCATGTGGTCATCATCGCAAGGCACGGGACGAAAGTCTGAGGCTGAGGTTGAGTACATAGTCTGAGTTGAGCGTTCCTTGGGTAATTTCAGCGCTTGTTGCACGAAGCTGATTATTTCGATTGCTTCTCGGCTACGTTTCTTGTAAAGCAACCCGACGAGCTGTTCCGTAGCTTCTAAATGAGAAGGGCATAGCTTGATAGCATTTAACCAGTGCTTCTCAGCTTCTTCTTGGCGGTTAAGACAATAAAGCGTGGCGGCTATATTTGTGATAGCCTCAACATGGCTATAATCTGAGTCAGATATAGAACAACCACTTGATAGTTCATCTGGAACAGGTCAAACCTTGAATCTAGAGCGAGAACTCTCGAGAACCATTCTACGGCATCCTCGAACCGCGATAGGCCGTATAAAAGACACCCACCAAGTAATATTCCATCAATCCATTTCCAATGGCTTTGTTCACACAAGCTTCGAAGTAGATTTAGAGAATTCCTTGCATTAATGACCGGCAATGCTTTTGCCATGGCAGCCGGACCAAGTGTATCAAAGGACGAAGATGGGGGGTATGTAGTAGGTGAAGCACCGAAATGCATTGCTGACGTACTTGGCTGGTGAATCTCTCCATGGGCAGAATGCCCTATCTGCTGTCTCGTATTATTGTTCAATGTATCTTCAATGTTAGATGTAAGAGCCTGGGGGTGGTTATTCGGTGTGGGCGTCGAAAGATTGGACCGTCCAGCACTGCGATGGGCTTCCTGTAGAGTACCAAAATTGACCTTTCGGGACTTTGGGGGTCTGGGAAATACCAAGATTTTGGGTCTTGCGTTGGAATTGGCGCCAGTCATCTGATCGAATCTCCTAGCAGTTTGCAGGTAGGACAGTAGTTCAACATAATGGTCTTGAGCTTGCGATAATGCCTTTTCTGTAAAGCTCGATCGAGAAACATGCTGATTGTTGGTAGAGGAGACATGTTCAATGATGTTCTGGTCCTGGTAGCCTCCGTGCAGCATTGGTTGAGAAGACCGTGGGACATTGGCGCTGGCATTCAGTCTTGCTGTAGGCAAACTCAGCAACTGAGGATCCGATCCCTGTTGCTGCAAAAAGCTTCCGGAGGCGCCCGGTGGCATAAACCACTGTGAATACTGAGACGAGGTATCAAGGTACCCATAGTTTGGCTGCGTGGAGCTTGACTGCATGAAGCCTGGATGCCAGCCAAACTGATTGATCGTCGCCGTGTCCGCCGCCGAGGCGGGTGGTGGGCAGAAGGCTCGCACATTGTACTCAGCCGCTCTCATCAGTGGCTGGTACATGCCTGGGATCTGGCTGAACATGGGGTATCCGTTTGACTGCCAGGAGAGATTAGACGGTTGAAAGGCAATGGAGGAGTCGCTACTAAGAACAAAGTTTGGCCTTTCCTGGACTGCAGGCCATGGTGATGTCAGAAGAGGAGCCTGCCCCAGACCCCTCTGGTCGTGTTCTAAAAGACGGGATTTTGCGTGAAAAGGAAGATTATTAGGCGGCATGTATGGGTATATCCCTGAGGGCGTTGGAAGTATCAGCTGCTTCAGCGGCGGTGGGCCGGGCGACAGCTGCGTTGGCGATCCATCGTATCCCGCGTCGATGGTGCCTCTTGGAGTTTTCCGGCGCAAGTGATGGCCGTAGTCTCGGGCGCCTGAGCCGGCAGAAACGGTCGAGCTGTCATACTGCAGCTGAAACGGTCGGATGGTCGAGGGGCGATGGTAGGGAGACGCGATGGCTCGCCTGTCCTGCTCTGGCCGGGCGCCATGGCCGCTGCTCGAGGCGCCGAAAGCGTCGAAGTTGGTGGGCACCACGCGAGGGTGCGTCTGTACTAAGGGCAACATGCCCGAGATGGGGGATTGGCGAGATGAATGGCTGATGCGAGCTTCGTCAAGGAGAGGGTATCACTTGCGAACGAGCAGCAGCGGCGCTCACATCATGGCTGGAAACGGCGCCGACAGGCCTCGGGGGCTGAGCTGCGGCGAGATGCACGGGGCAAGCAGCAGCAAACAGCGGCAATGCAATGGCTGACCTCTTCCAATGCAACGCCGCGACGCAAAGTACCGGGTTTGTGCGTCGTACCTTGAAATGACCAAACGCAATATGGGATTTTCAATCAAGGAAATGGCAGTGACAGCCTGAGCTAAGGAACTTAGAGGTGCTTATTCAAATATGGGGTATGGGGTACTGCCTAGTACTGGCGTATACAGAAACTGCGTCAGAGGTACCTGGGGGGACACTTATGCATACTTTAGACTGACAGTGACAGATGATCCTCGCGCCTTTGGGGAGGGTGGCATGCATGAGGAGGAGCCTTTGGCGATTTGATAAATAGCTGCAGTCTAACAATGTTTTGATTTTTCCTTTTGCTCTGCTAAACTAAATAAACTTCAAAATATTATATCCACGATAATCCTCCGCAGCCTCGCAGCGATTATGCGTTTGAATTCTATACAATTTGCGGTACAGTCATACTTACTCCGTAATATTCTATAAAGTGTGTCGCAGCTCCGCCTTTTACGCTGATCTATGGATCCTGCAAAAAGTTCACCACGGCTGAATAAGCGTCAGTGAACCGGTTATCTAGAAGCGTGATTTATAATGTGAATCACCTTGTCTGAAAGCCTCAGGCTGTTCCGATATCAGCCAGTGCCCAGCATCAATGTCTGCTAGACGAAAGCACGGGAAAAAGTCGCCAATGGCGGGCAGCACGTCATCTGGCACATATTTGCTTTGAGTGCCTCGCACAAAAAGTGAGGGCTTAGTGTACCGTGCCTCTTGGGAGCTTTTAAAGGGGAAGTCTCCAAGATGGTTTAGCGATCGGCCCAAGATGTCCAACGGGACACGAAATCGTTGAAATCCGTCCTCTGGTGAACGAAACAAGTTCCCAAGCAGGAATTGACGGATGGGCAGTGACTATTCAAGGGCGTGGTCAGTTTTGCCAAGGTATGTATGCATACAGAGCACCAGGGGCATCAACCTCTTCGTAATCTTTGAGAATGGCATCCGCTTCAGACTGGCGGGTAACGTTGGCCTCTTGGATTTTTTTCATCCCCCGGACGTAGGTAGCAAAGGAGCTGCTGAGCATGGTGTCGGTCGGCGCATTATCAACCGCGACGACTTTTGCTACCGTCTCAGGAGAGCGGAGGGCAACCGCCATAGCCGTCTTGGCACCCCTGAGCAAAATCAGCCAATGGTCATGTTTGCAGCTGTCTCGTATAACATACATGGAGTGGCCTATCAAGACGGGCTCCTTTAGGCCATGGTCGTCGATGAAGGCCAGGATATCTTCCGTCATGGCTGTGTAGTCATGGCGGGGGTCGTGAGGCGACTCTCCATGGTTTCTAAGGTCCTTTATGAAGTTTCTTGATTAACATGGCTGGCTTTACTCTTGCCCCGTGAAATCCACCTACCACTGTGTATACATGAGTCCTCAGATCTCTGGCTAAAGCTCTATTCAATTGTGAGTGACGAGTAGCAACTTGCAGTTTGAAGTCTGGCAGCGCTTACTTGCTGATTCCTCTGTTGTTCTTTTTGGATCCGAAGAGACCATGAAGAAAAATGATTGGCGCAGTTCTCTCATCTGCTTTGGGATTTGCAGGCGCATGAAGATCGAAAGACAATGGCGAAACGGGCTGAGGATGCGATGTTGTAGAGACTAGTCGCATATGGTGTTGTGCGCCGAGCAGGGTGGCATTCCTAAGCCGCGAGCGCAGAGGCGATATCATGATTGCGCAGTGGAATGGCCTGACAAAATCAATTATTTGTCAACGCCTCTTTCTGTGGAGAGGCTGGACAATAGGTGGTGATATATGCCACCGCAAGTACCTACCAAACTGTGCTATCAAGTCAGTACTGGCTGCTAGTCGCGGTGGTAAAATCCGACGTCATATGCAGCCCTATGTGTCCTTAGCGTTATGGGGTGCTTGGGATTTGGAATTTCGCGAGGCACAACGAATGCGACCAGCAATATAAGGAAGGTTCTTTATGCTCACGATGGCCTACTATCGCAGCGCACTAACAGCGCATGCTACCTTGACCGGCAAGCAGAGACAGAAATAGAAAGTCAGGGACTTTTAAAGGAGCAAATACACATGGACATCTTCAAAACATCTTTAAAGAGTTAGCTTGTCGCCACTTTTGTGTGAATAGCGCCTGTTCTGCATGTGGATTCTTTGTAAATTCCCTCCTTTCTGCGCCCGGAAAATAGAAAACCGAGGCGGCGCAAGAATGGGTGCATACATACAAGCAATGACAAGAGCATCCTGACATATGAGTCAATGGCCGTGATGGTATTCACATTCTTTAAATGTTACGTCCACGCGATAGATAATTGATACACAAGGATTATGGGAGCGCCTTTTATAGATGCACAGTTAGAGAGCCCGCTACCTTTAATAACAGTAGGAGCAATAGAGATAGCAGATAGTAGATATGGTAGATAGTAGATATAGTAGATGCAGTAGATATACTAGTAGATGCAGTATAATTATATCAACCGTCCTAGGTACTCATTTTAAATACAAGCATCGTATAATACTTTGGTAGTTCTAGGAGTTGATATATACTACTAGTTACAAAACTTCTCTTTTTTCTGCTCTCCACTTGCTTGTGACGCTGTTGTAGTGGGGGTTGTGGATTGTAGCAAATCTCACATGTAGCAAATCTCACATTTGACTTTGCGAAAGAGCCGACACCGGCCAATCAATGCTCCAATTAGTAGTGCCGCAAACTCGCGCGGCGTGGAATAGAAAGTGGCATCTTCTGCTACCTAAGGTACGCAGTGAGTCACGTTAGTTACTAAGTAGAACGGGCCTATTACCTTATCTTGCGTATTCTCGATTTTAAGCTTCCAGCGTCAGACATTGAAATACCCTCCAATTCCTACTACATAGACTGACATACGATCGATCGGCAACAATTGGCCTCAACACATTAGGCTTCAATTTTGGCAACCTAAAAACAGCATAAAATAGAACTAGTCCCTCGCATCGCATCGCAGCAGTCATGTCTTCAGCTCGCGATATCAACGCTGGCGTTCCAATCGCTCACAGGCGGGTCTCAATCAGCACCCAAAACCTTTCGACATCGCCCACTGCCACCTTCCAGTCGCCTCCCGCCAGCTTTGGCACCGGATTGCAGCCTCGCAGAAGTGTTCCCAAAGTCCTAAAGCCCTTTAATACCCAGGACATCAAGATTTTGTTGCTGGAAAATGTCAACCAGACCGGACGAGACATCCTCACCGGCCAAGGCTACCAAGTGGAAGCCCTGAAGACCTCCCTTCCAGAGGACCAGCTTATTGAAAAGATCCGGTAGGCAATTGCAATTGTTCCTCCAGGACTGATGACCATCTCTAACTTCGTTGCCAATCAGTGACGTCCACGTTATCGGAATCCGATCAAAGACCAAGCTGAGCGAAAGGGTTCTAAGCGAAGCCAAGAATCTGATTGTCATTGGATGCTTCTGTATCGGAACCAACCAGGTTGACCTCAACTACGCTGCCCGCCGTGGGATTGCTGTCTTCAACTCTCCCTTTGCCAACTCCCGCAGTGTTGCAGAATTGGTCATTGCCGAAATCATCACCCTCGCACGACAACTCGGCGATCGATCGCTTGAAATGCACCGTGGTACCTGGAACAAAGTCAGCGCCAAATGCTGGGAGGTTCGTGGAAAGACATTGGGTATGTTTACCACCTCTACTACCGCTACTACCTTTACTACCTTTACTACCTCTACCGCTGCTACTTCTACTACTTCTGCTACCGCTACTATCTCTACTACTGATACTGTCGCTACTACCTCTGCTACCTCTACTCTCTCTACCACTGGAGCTCCTCTCTAACCTTAAACCGCTAGGAATTGTTGGCTATGGCCATATCGGCTCTCAATTGTCGGTCCTCGCGGAGGCTTTGGGCATGAACGTCATCTACTATGATGTGGTAACTTTGATGGCACTGGGAACCGCCCGCCAGGTTCCTACACTGGACAACCTCCTGGAGGAGGCCGATTTCGTGACTCTCCACGTACCAGACCTCCCCGAAACGAGAAATATGATCTCAACTGCTCAGCTGAATCGTATGAAGGAGGGGTCATATTTAATCAACGCAAGCCGTGGAACAGTTGTAGATATCCCTGCTTTGATCGTGGCCATGCGCTCAGGAAACATTGCGGGCGCTGCTTTGGACGTTTACCCCAATGAGCCGGCTGGCAACGGCGACTATTTCACCAACAACCTGAACCAATGGGGTGAAGATCTCCGCAGCTTGAGCAACCTCATTCTCACCCCCCATATCGGCGGTAGCACAGAAGAAGCACAGAGCGCAATTGGTGTTGAAGGTCAGCCCGACATTGCCACATCCTTACTTTTCTGACAGTATGCTCACGAGATTCCAGTCGCCGACGCATTGGTCCGCTACATTAACCTTGGTATCACTCTGGGCAGTGTCAACCTTCCGGAAGTTCAGCTACGATCCCTGACTATGGACGAGCCAGATCACGCCCGAGTCAGTCTCCCGTATCATTTCTTTCCATCACGGCTCTAACTCGAACTCTAGATTATCTATATTCACCGAAATGTCCCTGGTGTGCTGCGTAAAGGTTTGTCTTGCCCCTCAAATTTTGCCAAGTGCCTCATACTAACAGTCGCCAGTCAACGAGATCCTAGGTGACCATAACGTCGACAAGCAGCTCAGTGATAGCAGAGGAGATGTAAGAAGCTTTTCTCTGACGCCATGTGATTCACTACTAACAAAGTCCTAGCTGGCATATCTGATGGCCGATATTAGCAACGTAAGATATGAGCAAATCAAGGATATCGCCGATAGCTTGGATGGCCTAAGCTGTAAGTAACACCATTGTATTGCATGTCCAGAAAGTTTTTAACAAGCGATAATAGCATGCATTATGACAAGAGTTCTCTACTAGGCTATTTCCAGTCTCTTGCGTAAGATTGGAGCCAGGTAATCTCCGCTCATTTTTTGCATTTTTATAGGCTTGGGGAAAAGTTTTAGAAATATGGATCTGCAGATTGGTGTTTAGAAAATTAGTATATCTGGGTAGTGGTCATAATCACTTCAACAGTGCCCGTGCTGCTTCAACAGCTGTTAGTGGATCAGCTTTTGATGGTTGATGTTTTCTATGTACGTGAGGGGATAGGTCCTAATCATTAGGGAATAAAGGGACAAAAACTATGGACATCGTATATTGCAAATTTCCACTCTGAAACGAGTATTTCTCTGGTAATCGCCTTCTTATGAAAAGACGAGCTTTAAGGGTTTATTATTTTTTATATATACCGTTAACCTTTCTACAAGCATTCGCAATGATCTCCAACTAGACAGCATGTACAATTTGTAGATTGTTGGAAGCAGATCTCACGATGACGGAAGCTTGTTCTTCCCTACAGCGATTCAAATATGGCAGCAGATATTAATCGACTCTCAACAAACAGCATGAAGCGTAGTCCATGTATGCGTGGTTTCACGGTGTAGATATATTAGGTGGCAGTACTTTGTACTATCGCTGTTTCAAATTCCTCAAACATTTGTAGGGAGTACCACCTCAGTATCGAATCGCAGTCCAAATGACGCCGCACTAACAGCCGTTACCCCAATTGACCAAACAGCCGGCTTTCTAGTTTTCGGTTCTCGATATGCGCTCTGGTCGAGTCGTCTAGTGGTCCCAAGGGTGCTTCCATCCAAGCAGAGCGGGGCCTAGGAACAGTATACTCGTTAGCAGTGCGATACGAAAACATTGCATATAGACTGAGTCCTTTACCATCTTTCTTTGCCCGGTACATCAGCTGGATATTATGGTCAGCATATCAGGTCATCATATACGATCTCGCCGGACATATCTAGGCGCTGGAGACACTCTGCTTACCCAGAACCACATTCCCGCGCCAAGGGCAGTGGCTGTGACTCGGTAGATCGGGGCGACGTGAGGAACGGGAGGCTTCGGGGGACCCATGGCTGCTGCGGGTTTACAATTGCACCTAGAGGCAATTCAGTCGCTGTAGACGAGGAGGAGCATTCGGACGGAAGTACCTGGGAGGGAGAGATGGACGTCAATAACTAATCCTCTTATCATTCTATAGAGATCTTGCGCCACATGAAACAGCGACGGAACACTTACCTGGCAGATTAATTGAAAGTCGCTGATTCGCGATATACGGAATAGCAACAGCCCATAGAGCAATCAGTCGCCGGAAATCTAGACGCATGATGAGTAACACGCTTATGCCCCACTTTTGGCAAAGGTATGCGCGAATCTCCGCATATAAGGATATTTATGTAATTAGTCCGCTTCAAATGCTCGCGGCTGTTTCTATTTGATGGATTGCAATTGGAAGCCATCGTGGGTTACAGCGGTCGAACAGACCAAGATGCTTTCAGCAAGTAAGCAATAACAGTAAGCAATAACAGGAGGCACCCGCGTATGAGACTACGTTGCGAGAAGACTTGAACACTATCACTGTGAAATAATCCAGGTAACCTGGAATTGCAATCGCATGCGTTCCCCTGAATTGTATTTTCCTCTGAAAATGGCGATTCCAAGAATTACTATTTGAATTGAGGCTGGGAACTGTCCTCGCAAAGACGGCAGAAATGCAAGCGTAGTTGGCCATGAAATACCGATTTCTTTGCTAATACCTAGACCCTTTGATGATAATGGTCAAGAGTATGTATGTGCTGCTGCGGCTTTCATCACGGCTGATTGAATTTTTGTTGTCAAATCCAATTTGCAAGTATATGGTATATGATAGGATCATGCAAATGGCGTCGCAATGCCTGCACTGCGTTTGAGTGCCATGTCTACTTCCTATATGCAGTAGAAGGCAAATGAACTAGCCAACCAGCCTCCTGGTAACGCTGAACACAGCCTCCTTTCAGCGCTATTCTCGAAAGCAGGCTAGCATCGAAATTCTTCACGTGATGCCCTCCGTCCTAGACTCGGAGGAAGGGCCAAGAGGGCTGAGAGCGGTGGAGTACGAAATTTCCGCCCACAGAATAAGCGGAAAAATATTTGCCCCGGTACCTTTCTGGTTTGGCTCGCTTAGATTCTGGTTGATGCACACAAGAATTGAATTTCTTCAACCCCTCCACCAACTTTTTAGTACCTTTGGATTCCCAACTGCTTGTACGCTGGTAAGGAATCATGGCTGTTGGAAAGTGAGTATCTATGCTGCGAATCTTGGGAAAGGAAAATCGCCAACCAGAGACAATAGGAACAAGAGACTCTCCAAGGGCAAGAAGGGCCTTAAGAAGAAGACCGTGGACCCTTTCTCCCGAAAGGACTGGTACTCTATCAAGGTATGTCGAAGCCATCGAGAAAAAAGAATTTGCACTCAGCCTCAGAACCATACGATTTGCTAATTACGCGTCCTACAGGCTCCTAACCCCTTCAACATCCGAGAGTGAGTCGAATTGCAACAATTTGCCGGACAGACAAATCTCAAGATCATGGAACTGACGGATTCGCTGCAGTGTTGGCAAGACTCTTGTGAACCGGACAACCGGTCTCAAGAACGCGAACGATGCCCTCAAGGGCCGCATCGTCGAGGTCTCTCTCGCCGACCTCCAGAAGGATGAGGACCACTCATTCCGCAAGGTTCGCCTCCGCGTCGACGAGGTCCAGGGCAAGAGCTGCCTGACCAACTTCCACGGCCTTGACTTCACATCCGACAAGCTCCGATCTCTGGTTCGCAAGTGGCAGACTCTGATTGAGGCCAACATCACCGTCAAGACCACCGATGACTACCTCATCCGCCTCTTCGCCATCGCCTTCACCAAGCGACGCCCCAACCAGATCAAGAAGACCACCTACGCTGCTTCTTCCCAGATCCGCGCCATTCGACGCAAGATGACCGACATCATCACCCGCGAGGCTTCCAGCTGCACTCTCACCCAGCTGGTTTCCAAGCTGATCCCCGAGGTCATTGGCCGCGAGATCGAGAAGTCCACCCAGGGCATCTACCCCCTCCAGAACGTATGTTGTTTGGAAAGCAAAGTTGCTACGAAAATCTGTTCTGTTATCAGCTACTGACTGCTTATTTTCTCTAGGTCCACATCCGCAAGGTTAAGCTGCTGAAGGCCCCCAAGTTCGACCTGGGTGCCCTGATGGCCCTCCACGGCGAGTCTGGCACTGACGACCAGGGCCAGAAGGTTGAGCGGGAGTTCAAGGAGCGTGTTTTGGAGGAGGTCTGAAAAATGGGCTAGTTGTAGAGAAATGAAGGCGCAGGGAGCCCTGCGAGTGCTAGATTCGCGCCTGGCCGTTTTCCCAGTCATTTTACATGGAGTAACAACCCATAGGCGGGTAGGGAGGTTAGGTAATGTCCCTATGATATATTAAAAGACACTCGGATTGCTTCTACTTTATACGTGTGTTTATCTAGCCCTTGAACAAGGCGATTTAAAATACTGTGAAGATGGACAGTGACGGATAATGGCGGTGCAATAACGCGTCGGGGCGCGAGTCGTTTGGGTAATGGAATTCATTTTGTAGCAAGAATATACTGTTAAAAAAACTTATGTATGCCACGTGCCATGGAACACCATTTTCCTATGATTCATTCTGCAAACGCAAGCAAGTTGTTTGATTCAAAATTATCTACATTGGAGTGTCTCTTCTCCGGTGGATGTCACCTTACAGAGATTTCGTTCATACTGACGTGGCATAAGAGAATGCAATGCCAAAATTCTAGTGCAAAGCTAGAGCCAGCTAAGGATGCAAACGAAGATACAACTTCACATTCACTAGGTATTTGAAACGGAAATTGATATTTTAAAATCTATGTGGTTTTTGAAGTAATACTTTTAGACATCTAAATAAATGTAAACCAGGTGTCATCACAGTCATGGCATTGAAAGTAGAACAACAGTGGTGATATGTTAGCCGTATTGGAAGGACCAATATACCCACGGGAGAGCAGGGTATAGAGGTGAGTAAGTGGCCTGTTTCAATCTTCCTTGAGCAAAAATAGAAATACACCACAGAGCAGTGACGATGTATCTCGGAGTGAGCTAAGGGGAGCGGTATCAAAACCGCAATGGGAGTGCATTTCAAAGTAATCACGCGGAGCAGAGAATATCATGGTGTTGTACTGATTTCTTTATTTATTTGCCGTCGCGAATTGAGAATTTCTTCTCATCTCGACGTTTGGTCTGAACCGGCCAAATTTACTCCTCAGGAACTGTAACACATATTAGCAACTGTTGATATATTGGGGCTCGTAGGGAGGATGCATACTCTCAATCTCGCCGTTGTCGATGGCCTCGATAACGGACTGAGGGGGCTTGCCGTCAACCTGGCAGCCGACAGAGTAAGCAGTTCCCAGGATCTCCTTGACACCACCCTTCAGGTCCTTGGCGAAGGACTTGTAGCGCATGGTGCGGGCAATCTCGATGACCTCGTCAATGGCGATGGACTTGTTGTGCTTGATGTTCTTCTCCTTCTTGCGGTCACGCGGGGGCTCCTTGAGGGCCTTGATGATGAGAGAAGAGGCAGTGGGAACAACAGAGACAGCAGCCTGACGGTTCTGGATGGTCAACTTGACGGTGACACGGAGACCTTTCTGTTCATGGTATCAGTACGGGGGGAAATCCTCGTCGTCTCTCTTATAGCAATTGTACGCACCCAGTCACCGGTAGCCTTGGCGATATCTTCGCCGACCTTCTTGGGGGAGAGACCAAGAGGACCGATCTTAGGGGCAAGGGCCGAAGAGGCACCAACCTCACCACCGGTGGCACGGAGGTGGCTATAAGTCGAAGGTTAGATCAGCATGTTCTGTTCGCGGAATTGGGCAGCGCCGAATAAACTAACATGACCTTCACCTCATTGGGATCGTGCTTGGGAGCTGCCTGTGAATTAGTAGCTGCAATGAAAATGCTCTGGCACATTCGGAAACTTACGCATGATGGCGATTGATGATCTGGCAGAGGCTCGTGGTTTGCGTGCCGAGAGGAGTTAATGAGAGGGATGGTTAGATAAAAAGAAGTGATACTGGAAAAATTGAGAAATTGTAGATAAGATGTGTGCCCCATATGGGTGCCCTAATCAAGGCCCACTCCACCGAAAAGGAGCCTTGCCTGTCTGGGCAGCCTTTGATGCATGAGTGAGCAATCGACATGATTATGTCAGCAAGATCGAACAGCCGCACCAGCAAACAACTTGAGCCTAGCAATGGAGAGCTTGAGTTACGAATACCACCTGCTCATATTATGACTATAAAAACAGAAAGAAAAGGGAAAAAAAAAAAGAAACAATAAACTACTGCTACATATCTTAAGGTTGCACAAGTTATCAATCATGAAAAGCAGCGCTGAAACATGCAGTCGGTAAGCCATGAGGATATGTACAAATTGCCCGGAGAGTCTGCTCTGACAGAACGGGTAACGAAGCTGACTAAGTGCATGGGCTCTGCTCGGCTGACCAGATGCTTACTTGGAGAAAAACCAACAGGGGCCGCAGAAGCAAATGGGCTCTGCATTGCTGCTGCACGAGTAATAAACGCTTATCCTCCGTAGCTCCATCGGCCAAAGCAGCTAAGACGTAGGTGTGACCAGCGCTTCTGCTTGAAGCCATAGCTGATCATCTTAACCACAATATGCAATAAGATGCTGGCGGCGGTCCCCGATTATCCGTGTAGTAGGAATTCTGGACCCCTCTTTATCTAAGCTTCTTTATCGCCAAAAGCCCGACTAGATGGGCTGCTAACTTATCTACCTGCTGGGGAGCTTCGTGCCGCTGCAACCAACCTTGTATTTTATTGAAGCAACCACCTCTGCGTACCTTACCAGCGCTCAATTCAATGGCTGAGAAACCGTCAACAGCTTCTGCACCCACGCAATGCGTCGGCCCGACGTTCAAGGGCGTCGACGAGAAGCCCAGTGCCACTGTATCTGCCGTGGTGCCGTTCGATAACGTCTATGTCCTACCGCAAACCCCCCAGTTGATTGCCCTTCTGTCGTAGGTCTTGGGCTCTCTTCCGTGTAGTTTTGACGTGTCGCCCTTTACTAAGCGCTTCACGCAGCATGATAAGAAATAAGGACACCGAGCGAGCAGACTTCATCTTTTATTCCAACAGAATTATCCGGTTGCTAGTAGAAGAAGGCCTGAACCATCTGCCCGTCATTGAGAAAAGCATCACTACCCCGGTCGGCCGCACTTACAATGGTCTCATGTTCCAGGGCAAGATATGTGGTGTCTCGATTATGCGAGCTGGAGAAGCAATGGAGCAGGGACTACGAGACTGTTGCCGCTCTGTAAGAATTGGCAAGATCTTGATTCAGCGGGACGAAGACACAGCCCAGCCCAAACTTTTCTATGACAAGCTGCCTGAAGATATTGCGAACCGATGGGTTCTTCTGCTAGACCCCATGTTTGCAACAGGTAACGACTCTCTATTGACTTATCTTTTGTCCTATTGTTTGATGTAGCAATCTGCACCGATAACTAACAATATAAAGGAGGCTCCGCTACAATGGCCGTCGAGGTCCTCAAAGGCCGAGGGGTGCCCGAAGAGCGTATTCTGTTCCTCAACTTGATTGCCAGCCCAGAGGGAATCACAACCTTTGCCGCGAAATTCCCCCGACTCAAGGTCGTGACGGCGTTCATTGACGAGGTAGGTGCTGTCATCGATCGCTGGTTCACTTGGTCCGTACTAACAGAATCTGTCTGCAGGGTTTGGATGAGAAGAAGTATGATAATGATGGCCGACTCCATGATTCATTAGCTGACCCTGCTGCAGTTATATTGTGCCTGGTCTTGGAGACTTTGGCGACCGATTCTATACGATTTGAAGAGCGATTTGGATATGGCTTTCTTTCTCTCGATAAGACCCTGGTATTTAGTATGCATCAATATCCCCAATTCTGTAACGCCCTAGCCTGTCCCTGTATAAATGCACAGTATGGCACTCAGTAATCGTCGTGGTCGATCTCTTCGTGCTCGTCAATGGTATTTTTGTTGTCCGTAAGCCTTCGAGCACCATAACCTCTGCCGGCGCTCCCAATCCCACCGTCCGCCTTCGAGACTGCCTCTGTTCAAAGACATTGTTAGCCCTGAATCGTATTTTATTCATCAGGATCAGTAGCATACCAGCAGCATCAACCCATTCTCCGTACACATCAACGGCGGCTGAAAGATCTAGAGGAGACGATTTAGCGGCAACATCGAAAGCATGCAGGCGGTAAGAGAGACGAACAGTTGACGGCGCACTGGAATTTTTGTCCGCAGATGCGGCAGTCTAGCTGGCCGACACCGGCTTTCCTGTCGAGCTTGACAGTTACCGACTTCTCGTGGTTGCAGAAGAGGCAGGTGAAGGTAGTTGGTAAGGGATCAGCCTGTGGCCTAGTCAGCTCCGGAAGACCGCGCGCAGCAGAATCTTGGTATTTACCCTCTTGGGCCCCATAGGCTTTGACGAGGATTTGCGCTTTCCCATGGTGCCGGGTGTGATGGAGGCAAGTATTCAGCAAAGTGCAAAAGACAGTATCTCGTGCTTTAGGTAACTGAAAGTCGCATCGCGTTCGCTACGTGTGAGACATGCTTAACGGCACAGTCTCTTATCTTATCGGCGCTGATTATGAACCAGGTACGTACCTAAACACTCTGCAGGCGCGCAGTCTTAGCGCCGACGGCCTATCGCTGTATCCGCACCCTAGGCTTGCCGGGGCAGTGCTCTATCGGGGCGCCCGCCGTCCAAACGGGGCTGGGGTCCGCGCTTCGGCGCCTGCCGACAGCCAGTGCTCTGCCAGCGACCCCGCATTCCGCTATCTGCCATGTCCGATCTAAAGTTCCGTCCACCGCCGTGGAGGTACCGGCAAGGTGCTCGTCGGATAAGGTCGCAGTCGTTGCGGGTGACATCGGTACTTATCGCGACGTTGGGCACTATCACCGCTGACCGTCAACTGACTGCCTGTTTCGCCTGATTACGTACGATTGGGTGCTGCTGCTAGCTCTTCTATAGAATGTCGTCCTGCCCAACCTGACTGCCCTTCTCTCTTGTCAAACGGTGTTGAAGCCTCTCTGTATTTCATCGCCGGCTTTGTGTAAATCATTGCTTTTCTTCCAACTTCGACGTATCCCGTGCTCTGTCCTCTTTCAGGAAATCGCCATATCCAAACACCCCTCCTCTTCAGACTGACTATCCCGATTTGGCAGATCTCAAGCCCCTCATGGCTGCAGATGGACAGCAAGATGGTGTCCTGGACGCGCTCCGGGACATCCAGCAAACCCAGCAACAGCTGCTAAGCCATCTTGAGTCCCTCAACGGTAGAATTGGCTCTTCTGCCATCTCAGCGGAAGCACTATCAGCGGCGTCCCTGCTGCCTGTGGATGACAAGGATGCTAAGCCAAAGGACGCTGAGGCTGCTGGAGATCTGGCGCCCATCCAGTCATCCTTTGAGAATGGAACGGCACAGCCCAGTTCGGCCTTGTCTCCAGCCAGCCGCTCAGGCTTTACTTCGCGAATCGTGCTCACGTGTGTGCTGCCTATCCTTAATACTTGATAACTGTGTGAGAAATATGTGTCTCATCCAATGTGATAAACCACAGGACGTATCCCAAGCAACTTGGCATTGACCCCATTACCATGGACTGGGGTAATTCCGATCCATTGCAGCGAGGCCCAGTAGTCGTTTCGAGAGCTGCGTCTACCATTCGTCGCAGAAATGGTTTGTTGTTCCCCATGTTGTCGTGTATATGATAGGCCTTGATCTAACTTGTGGTGATAACTGTTTAGCTGTTGGAGGTGAGTAATCCTATTCTCGTGTGTGGAGTGTATAGAGCTGACTTTCATTTAGCGCAGTAAGTGATGAGAAAACATATTCACACAAAATAGTACATAACGTATTGACCCGTCTTTAGCGGTGGCTCGTACTCGATCTACTATGCGCTGGCTGTTGCTAGCAAAGAACTCAACGCCGATCACAGGTTCGTCTCATATAGAGCAGTACCATTCAAGGAATTTGATACCTTTGATCTTATGTTGACCTCGGACACTTCAGACCCGATTTCACGAATGCTGAGCCTGCTGCTAATATTGGGCCGTTCCCTCAATGGGGTGATAAGAAGAAGATTGTTGCCATGGATCCTTGGGGTCACTTGGTTCCGTGGACCTTCAAAGATATCATTGAAAAGCAAAACAGTATGGCACCCCACGTTATAGTATCTCTCACTTGCTCATTTAGTGTTTAGTCGATATGCGACCAACAATTGCTATTACGAAGGCTCATATGAAGGTACGAACTGTTCTATGTTTTCATGATGCTCTACCTGATTATGTTAACCATGAAATAAACAGCTTCCCGAACTTGCAGAGAGCGTCAAGAGTGGTCGGCTGTGCGTCTTGCTATCGATATAGCAAAGGTTTTCCTAGCTAACGCAATTGGCAGGGTTCCTGATGGAAAGGTGTGCTTGAACGAGCTTGGCGAGTTGGCTGTCACCAAATTTGCCGTAGAGCCGGTATGACTAGACTTTTGTGACATTACAACGCGGTACTAATGGTAATGGTTCTAGGTTTGGTACCTTCCTGGTGTAGCCGAGAGATTTGGAATCGGTGAGTAAATTGAGATCTTCGAAGGCATGCGAGTTAATTAGTTATAGATGAGGCTACCTTGCGCCGCTCTCTTTTTGAGCACACGGGAGGAAGCTATCCAGAGGTAAGTAATTACTCACTCTCGTGGCTAAGATGGCATATATTTACCAGTCACAGCTGATAACCCGTGGAGACATCAAAGTCTTCCTCCCACCCATCGGTATGTGGAATGAACCATTGAATTACTACCTATTACCATTCAAAAAGAAGAAGAAGAAGAAGAAGTAGAAGAAGAAGAAGAAGAAGAAGAAGAAAAAGAAGAGCAATAGTGAGGCTAACAGTTTTGCACAGGCGGGTTGACTGTATACTGCTTCGGCGATCCTGAGAAAATGTCGGATGAAAACGTTCGATTATCACTAAGAATCCACGATGAGGTAGGCAGGACTTCACAAACAAATGGCAGTGAAAAAGCTAACTGGATGTAGTGCAACGGAAGCGACGTTTTTGGTTCTGATATTTGCACATGCAGGCCGTACCTGATCTTTGGCATTGAAGAGGCCGTCAAAGAGGCTCAGAATGGTGGCAGTGGTGTAGTTATATACTTCAGAAAAGAAGGTCGCGCTCTTGGAGAAGTGACAAAGGTATGCCGCTCACACCTGATCATCCAATACAATCTGCTAACGCTTTTGTCATAGTATTGTATGGCTCCCTGTTCTAGATAGTTTAATTTTCTCCCTTATCTATGGCCTAAAGGATACAGCTGACAAGAAGAATAGTGGTATACAACGCACGCAAGCGTGGCGAGGATCGAGCATCGGACTATTTCATGAGGACAGAGAATATTGCGGGTGTGAAAGACATGCGCTTCCAGGCTTTGATGCCAGATATCCTTCACTGGCTGGGCATTAAGAAGATTGATCGCATGTTGAGCATGAGCAAGTAAGTCATTACGTGCAGTGGTTTACTTGTTTTTATCTGTTTTTCTTCTTCTAATTACTAACATGGGCATCAGCATGAAACACGATGCCATAGTTGGTCAAGGGTAAGTCAGCCTCTATACTTACAAACCCCTCTATCCTGACATCTTTTCTGATCATTGCAGAATTCCCATTCACGAGAGAGTGGAGCTTCCAGATGAGCTCATCCCGGCCGACTCAAGAGTTGAAATCGATGCCAAAATTACCGCTGGTAAGTCAACCAAACTGGTGCAGTTGTAGTAAATAGTTGCTAACATACCAAGGCTATTTCACGGCTGGGAAACGGTTGACGGCTGAAGAATTGCAATCTGTACAAGGCAGACTTTGGGAAGAGTAAGTTTCAAAGACCCGTTCTATCGGCTCGAGGACTTATAAAGACATTTACTAACGAATTTTATCCTAGTATCGACCACTAAGAATTGGCCGCTACAAATTGTGGAATGAGATGTGTTAACCCCGTGGGATCCTTGCGCAGTTGGATTTGGAACCAGTTCCTTTTTACATCCCATGTCTTAGCCACTAGTGACATTGTTTTATGTAGTCTGCACTTTGGTATTCAGCAAGATGCATCGATTCAATGGTCAACTGATGAAACAAAATCATATAGTATCGTTATCCGTGTTTGTCTGTCTGTGTGACTCGTAGTCCTATCTGTACCTATCCAGTGCCATTATGTATGTATACAAAGTAGCAACATGATTAAAATTCTACTAGTAACAGCATTATTATCCCATACCTTGACTGATATTATGGCCAGGACATGATTTAGCGGCTGTGAGAAAAGCGTTCTCAGCTCTAAGATATATCGTCTTGTTAACGACCCTTGCCTTGGCTCAACGTGAGCGAGCTCTACATCAAGAGACAATTGCTTTTTGCTGGGGGTTCTCCAGGGCTCTGAGACTTCTCAATCTCGCCAATCAGAAGCTCAAATGCCCTGCCAACATTCTGATTGTATCTCGCGCTCGCCTCTGTCCAACCGCACTGGAATTTCTCGGAAAGCTTCTTGCCCTCTTCGGGGCTGACTTGGCGCTGCTCTGGTCGAAGATCGCTCTTGTTACCTACGATGACGATGGGAACGGATTCGGTACCCTGTGTGTAAAGTTCAAGGCGTATTGTGTCAGCGGTGATTCCGTTGGGCATGGGTGGCCTCCCCGGGGGAGGTTGGGGAGGAGAGCACCGACTAGATGATTGAGAATCTTTTCTCTGACGATCTGGACCATCTCAAACGATGGCAGGGACGATACTGAATAGACCAGCATGTAGCCATGGATGCCGATGAAATGCTTCGAGTTCAAGATGCTGTATTCATCCTGCGTCACACAAAACCCCGTAAGCGCTGGGTCGCGACGATCCGCATAGCGCGCCCGTGGAACCTGAACCTACCTGTCCGGCGGTGTCGACGATTTCCGTCGAGAAGTCCTGGCCCTTCCACTGTATAGTCTTGCTAAAAGTGTTTTCTATCGTCGGGTAGTAGCTCTCCACGAAATGGCCGTCAACGAACTGCACAGCGAGCGATGATTTGCCTGGAACATCAAAGTCAGCCATTAGTGATGCTGCAAGGGTGGCGAAGCAACATCAGGCTTCGCTTTGCTGCTGTTTTGGACGTACCAACCGATCGACTGCCCACGATGGCAACCTTTCTCTGCTTCAGGGAAGGCATTGAAATTCTATGGGAGCGCTTGGGTGGAGAGGATGAAGCGATGATGAAAGTAAAGCAGTGATGTTATCAGTTCAGGCCTTACCCTTGAAGGAGGGATGAAATGCCGGGCCAGAGGTGGGACGTTGGGGCGCTATCACATGGGAAAAAAAGCAGGCTAATGCAAGTACTAGTACGGATAAAGCGAACTAGCCCAACGCAGAGTATCGCGACTAGTAATGCGTATTAGACTACAAGGTGCCTAATTCGTGCATCTGAGGAAGTTTGAGTTGGATATTGGAACCAAACAAGAAATTATTTCGGAACAGTACAACTTAGAATAGAAGCATTTACCAGATTTCGATACATACCTACCTTGTTCATTTTACTGATTTTGAAGGGGCTTGAATGCTGCTGTAAGTTACACACTTCAGTAGGTAACATGAAAGTATTGGTATCATTATTCAATTTCTACAAGTTGTCGTAGCTTATAGACAGGTATATACATGACGTTACAGAAAACCCTCCTAATAAGACCTCCTAGAGAGGCTCTGTACAAGGCTTTCCAGCTCTACTGTTTTGTGATTGACAGTCTTATATATCGTTATGAAGTGCTGAATGGCTGGAAGCAAGCCGTTTGTGACGGATAGCTCTGGGTGACCTAGGTATGAAAAGCCCAGTACTATAGCGAGATAGCTGTATGCTATACCGAGTTTTGACGTCTCGACGGAATCGTCCTATGATTCATGAGTTAACAAATGTACAAGATACTTTGTGTTTTGGGGCGGTATTCTTAATTAGCATACCTTTTCCATTACACGTTCGAGTTCAGACCAAGTCGAAGCCAGCTGATTAATTTCATCCACATGAATAGATGCACGCGCATCCGAGGAGTGTTCCAAAACATTGATCATGATCCCAAGTATGAGTAGAAGCTCGTCATATATGTTACTTTCGAAAGTTGATTTTTGAATAGCACTCTCGACAGTCGAGAACCCTGAGATTACACAGCGGGTCAGGCTTGATAGCAACTGGCGGTCTTGAATTGCAGCTGCCCTTGTCTCATTATTGGTTGTATTGATGGCAAGCTTTAACAAGGTAGCGTCTATGCCGTTGTGTGTTTTTGGCCAGCCTTGCAGCATGCTTCGAAGGAATGTAGCGATCTCAGACATTTCTTGCTGAATTTCTGTAAAAGTTTCGTTTGTGGAGGTTGTGGAGGTTGTGGAGCTGGATTGTGCCTCGAGAATGCAGATGGTGAGCGCATAATCGACGTTATCGCAAGAGTTGACAGACGCAAAGTGAGATCTCAGTCGCGAAATGCTGGTAGCAGTATCATCCAACATAGCTTGGACCTCCTGTGAGTCTAGCAGGCCAATGAGCATGGACAGCAGTTGTAAAGCAATGGTTCGAGGAGAGAGTTGTAGAGATTGGTAGCCATGCCATACTGGCATTCCCAGCAGCGCCTTCTTCACATTGGCTAGTGAGTTCCTGGTTGTTTTTGGCATATTGGAGGATTTCTGTAAAGCAATAGCGGAAATATCCTCTCCTATAGTGAGAAGATTGCTCAACCACACGCCAACCTTGTTTTCCGTTAGCTGGTGAAGCATATGCGGCGCAGGGCCTGACGATAGGAAGATAACAAAGGCAGCAGCGAGAAGAAACCCGCTGATTGTGTCTTTCTCTGAGCTGATTTCCTTGGCTATGTTATCTCGCGATGCATGGTCACGGAATTGATTCATAAACTCCTTCTTTTGTAGCTTGTCAGCCAGTTCGCACAAGGCATTTCTCCGCATGGTTGAAGCCAAAGATCCCGGCGCCCCAATTCTAGACAGCAGATCGTCCACTTCATCCGAGGATCGGTTATTGGCGCCGGCTCGTCGCAGCTCATGAACGCTCCTGATGGCGACCTTGGTCTTCAAGTCGTCGTCGTCGTCGTCTTCTTCAATGGTCGGAGATGGCGGCTTCAAAGGTTCGTCAATATCGTCAATAGATGGGAAGTCGGTGGGCTCTGTTGCATTCGACTCCTGCGAGTTTTGAAGAAAGCTTCGGGATTGGCTATAAGTGAATTTGATCTTCCTCTTTTCCAGTGTATTGGTATCGGAGGTGGTCCTGCGCAGCGGCGCATCCGTGCGAATGCTAGGACGCCCATCTGGAGCGCTTCTCTGCTCTGTCCTATTGATGTGCTCAAACACCGGGACACTCTGGCTTGGACTGGCGCTGGGATCATTAGGCTTATCTGCTACAAGCGCATCGATTAAACGGCGTCGACGCGTTGGTGGCGTTTCTGGAGATTTGCTTGTAGATAGTATTTTTGCTTCTGCACCTCTCCCAAGCCCGATAGCAGCCGATTCAACAGCACTTGATTTTTTTGGCGTCACCGGTAGCGAGTCTGTGGACTTGGAATATACCGCTCCTTTCTTAACAGCACTCGCTTTTGAATGTTTGATATTTGTTCCGCCTGAGTGTCGTACGTGCTCTTGCGCTGAAGCTGGCCTGGAGATCCGGTGCGCAGCTGCGATATCTACCGCCGCCGCAGGATGCCCTGTACCAAATGCAGACCTGTGGCTTCGTTTTCGTGTTGTGTCTGTCTCGCGCGCCTGTTGTTTACGAGCTGCATCGAGGGCCACATGCCTGGCACTGCTAAGCGTTTTCTGCGGTCGCGAAGAGTCGCCGGTCTGCAGAAGAGAAGTCTGGGATTGCTTGGGCCGATGAGTCGTTGAGGCTGCTGGAGAGCTTTTTTCTGTCGACGAAACCTGTAGAAGCGATGAGGTTGGGCTTGGGCTGGTGTGGCGTTTGCGAGAAGCGAGTTTTCCGTATGTAGAGACCTTTTTTCGCTGCGTCTCGGCGGCATTTCGTTGGGGCTCCATGCTAGATGGTGAGTTTGAGGCCCTCGAGAGTTGTAGAATAAATCGGGTGGAGGCGTCGCACTTCTCACATGTTGCGACAGCAGTGAGCTGATTGAGGGAATCGCGATGCGAGATGGCGGTCTTGATGCAGATGCTTAAAAAAGGCGGCCAATCAGGTGCGGTATATGACAGTTCTGGAACACCCTTGCCAACGAGGGGCAGCTGCTAGAGGCCGCAGAGCGCATGGGGCGCAGATCCGCAAACAGCGACTAGAGCAAATACTGGAAGAAGTCCAAGATGGAGGACTTACTGTTATGGAGCGGAAGGACGTATCTACATATAACATTGTTATACCTATAAAGTGTAGATACAAGTGAAGCTGATGTGATTCATCTAGCTAGAAAAAAAAAATAGCCTGCCTGATTCCAATAGGAGGTGAATGCAATGTGACATGGCAGGTGAAATCAGCCACGGGCGCATACCCTAAATCAGGAAGGAACTCAAGATTTAGAGCGCCAGCAAATGATTACTGAGACGGAAGCCAAATAGCAAAAGCATGTCTTGGTGAATTTGGATTTAAGAGAAAAATGACCATTCTTCTGAGTTGATAAACTACGAGTCAATACACATAAAGATATATAGCGATAAATGCGAATTTGGGCGCTATCATGCATAAGGACTTTGACACTCAAATCGGGCTCCATATCAATTTCAGTACTATCAATAACGTAGGTAGATAAAGGATACCAGATACCTACCAGTAACAAGTCCACGCAAACCGACACATTAATTACCTATAGTACTCTTTGGTTGTGAAAAACAAATATATACAGAGGGCCATGTGCGTTAGCCATACATTTAAATATCCATGTTAAAATCACAAGTATCAGACACAATTCCAGGTACTTGATTGCGAACAGGGCGCTGACTTTTAATATCCATCTGCTGTTTGGCCTATTTGTCCGCCTCTTATGCATGTACGCCATTGCCGCCCAGCACTAAGGCCAGGGTCTTGCAAAAGCGCCAGACCCCACCTTGCGCACCCCTCCATTTTTGTTTTGTGACTCGACAGATAGAGAGAGCTTCGCTTTGGTCCTCGACTTTAGACTTTTTTTTTTTCCTGACCCCAGAAGTTGCATCTTCCGATTTGCTGCCTCTCAACACCAGACAAGAATAGCCTGCAAATACAACTGCTGCAAAGGGCCTTCACCATGCTCGACGTAAACGACTTCATCACCGAGCGCGGGGGCAATCCCGAACTCATTCGCGAATCGCAACGTCGCCGTTTTGCCAATGTCGAGATTGTCGACGAGGTGATTGCCCTGTTCGAGGACCACCGCAAAAGTACTTTTAAATCCCGATCTCAACTTTCGTAGCCGGTTCATTTTTGCTAATACTATTTGCTATAGCTCAGTACGGCGCCAGCCAAATCAAGGGCAAAATAAACGACGTCCAGAAGCAGATCGCGACCAAGAAGAAGGTAGACTACATCTATATGCCTGGCTCTGGCGGTGTTTTTGCGCTAACAGTTGCTGCAAAAGGCCAAGGAGAATGCGGATGACCTTCTCCAAGAAAAGATTGCGCTCCAGAAAGAAGAAAAGGCTCTTAGCGAGTCAGCGGCTGAGAAAGACGTGCTTCTAAAGGCCAAGGTCAAGTCCATCGGAAACCTTGTCCATAGCTCTGTGCCCGTGAGCAAGAACGAGGTGCGATTTCCCTAGACATCCTCTTTCGCTTGACATTCTTCTGACCCATCAATGTTAGGATGACAATGCAGTTCAGCGAACATGGGCCCCCGAGGGTGTTACCGTCGAGAAGCGGCCGGTCCTGTCGCATCACGAGGTCCTTCTCCGACTCGATGGATATGATGCTGACCGAGGTGTCAAGGTCGTTGGTCACCGTGGATATTTCCTGCGCCAATGGGGCGTGTTTCTCAACCAGGCCTTGGTGAACTACGGTCTTGAGTTCCTCACTCAGCGTGGATACTGCCCTCTCCAGGCCCCCCAATTCATGCTCAAGGATTACATGGCCAAGACCGCCCAGCTGGATGATTTCGACGAGCAGCTGTATAAGGTTGTGGATGGAGACTCAAAGAATGACAAGTACCTCATTGCCACCTCTGAGCAACCCATTTCCGCTTTCCACGCCGACGAGTGGCTGCAGCCCAAGGAGCTTCCTATCAAGTGCGACATGCCACAGACAGAACTTAGATGGATGGCGATTTGCTGACCATCAATTTTAGATATGCTGGTTACAGCACGTGCTACCGACGAGAAGCCGGATCCCATGGTCGAGATGCCTGGGGTATCTACCGTGTTCATCAGTTTGAAAAGGTGAACGCACCCGCTCTATCCACTTGTGACGTAGCTAACTTATTCTAGATTGAGCAATTCCTGCTTACCGACCCAGAGAAATCTTGGGAAGCATTTGACGACATGATTGCTGTGTCGGAAGAATTCTACAAGTCTCTGGGACTGCCATACCAGGTGGTCGCCATCGTTTCCGGCGCCCTCAATGATGCCGCTTCCAAGAAACTGGATCTGGAGGCCTGGTTCCCCTTCCAGGGAGAATACAAGGAACTCGTGTCATGCTCCAACTGCACGGACTACCAGTCTCGCGCCCTTGAGATCCGCTGTGGCACAAAGACACAGACGGATATCAAGAAGAAGTACGTCCACTGCCTCAATTCTACATTGTGCGCAACGACGCGAACTCTATGCTGCGTTCTTGAAAACTACCAAACAGAAGATGTAAGTCTTTACATGAGATGATCGTATACCAGTCGATAGTAATTTTAACATGTTTTAGGGTCTGCGTGTGCCGGAAGTCCTCCGAAAGTATCTGCCTGGAGCCCCAGAGTTTATCCCCTTCTCAAAAGAGCTGCCGAAAGAGACTTCGTCACAGAAGGCACTTCCTCAGCGAAAAAAATAGATAAAGCAGAAAGACGGGCGTGAGTTGAGATATAAAGGGTGGGAGCTATGTAGAAAAATCAAGATATCACGTTAGCTAGTTAGCTAGTCACATAGAACCCCAAACTGCATCGCACTGAACATGGAATCTCCTTTGTTTATGTCTTCCAACAGGGACTGATTATTGTTTTTGAAAGCACAATTCGTTCCGCATTAAAAACTATTAGCAAAATACATGTTGCCCCTAATACCTGGTTATTATTATGAGATGAGATCTCTGAGTACGTGAAACACAAACAGTAAGAAAAAAGAACATTCTTTTGGAGACGATCACCAATGAAACAAAACATATAGCGATGTCATTAATTTCAGTTACGCCAGTCCTCTCATCCTTATCCACTTCGCATCATCCATCCCGCGCATTTTCCTCTAGTGTGTAGAAAGCTTCCAACTTCTAAATTCGGGGTAGATGCTGCTCTTTAGCTCTGCTTGCACTCGGCGGCCTCTTGCTTGGGCTTTCCAGACTCGTCCTTTTGTCATTATTTGTTAGCCTCGCAACAGACATTGAATGGAATAAGCGGAACTTACATCCTCATCAGACTCCTCATCATCATCGTGATCTTCGCTCATGTCGTCCTCATCATCATCTTCGTCGTCGTAGTCGCCGGCTTCTAAATCATCCTCTTCAAATTCTTCGTAGGCGAGAGCCTCGCCGGTGAACCAATCAACAGCACGTGGGATCAATTTCTCCTTGATATCCTCGCCAAGCTGGTAGTCCAGCTCCAGACGCTCCTCGATGTCTGATGTAACATCGTCTTCGGGATCAGCATCGTCGGTAGGAGGCTTGGGAGGGGAGAAGAAGTTGAAAAAGGATTCCGTCGGCACCGACTTCTTAACAATACGGGTCTGCTTGGTGTCTACATCAAGTCAGTTTGCAGTCGAGAATTTCGCTCAGGAAAAGGCAACTCACTCTTATTTCTCTGCTTCTTAGCCTCAACACGGACTGTCAGGTCCTTGCCAGGGTACCAATCGATCTTGTGCCCCTCGGCATGGTCGTAGATGAAGTCGCCACCGTAGCCGCTCTCGTTCTGGTAAAAGTACGTCTTGGTGATGATCTTGTCGGAGAAGAACTCATTCTCAGCAAACTCGAAAATGAGGCGGAAGCCCGGCTTGTCAAGGTACTCCATGCGGATATCGGTAAGATGCTTCAAAGCAGCTTCGTCCCGGTCGGTAATCATTTCCGCAAGGGTAACTTGGTTCTTCATGGCAGACAGCCAGAACTCAGGAATTCCCTTGACGGCCTCAGCCAAGTCATCGGGCTGTGCGGCCTCTTCAGCGGGCTCGGCAGCCTCTGCTTCCTCCTCCTGGTCCTCATCTCCCCTCTTGACTTCCTCGTCGGTGGGCTCAACCTTGCCGTTGATGATTTCAGATCGCTTCTCGTACAGAGGAGTAAACTTGGCAAAGTACTTCTTCTCGAGCTGAAGAACTTCCTCTTGGAATTCAGACTCCAGTTTGGCATGGTCCTTCTGAATGGCTCGCAGTCCTGAAACCCGACGACGGACAGGGGCGGGAAGAGACTCTATGTATCCAGATGACTGTCCAATGAGAGAGCCGAGTCGCCCTTGAATCATCTGCACGAGTTTGGGGTTTTGCGCCAGCAGAGAGGCGGCAGCTGCTCGTTCCATATCATCTAAAAGACGGAGACACAGTTAGACACGCATAATTTGCATCCATTATCCGGATTGGACTTGCCTTCTTTGATGCTGGCCACGCCGGGCTGCTGGGCGCGGGAGGTGATGGGCGCGGTAGCAGCTGGCGTATTCTGCGGTGTACTGAAGGCGGGGTAGTCAGTATCGCTATATGCAATCAATAGAGAATTGTGAAGACTTGTCGTTACTCACGGCGCAGTATACTCAGAACGCTTGTTTCGAATAGGCTCAGCCATGATGCTTGTCGGGTGAGCAAAAAAGCATGCAAATACAAAATGAGGCCGTTGGGGATTGGGAGAATGTGAAAACGGAAAGATTTGGAGAGGAGGCGTTGGCGGTGGCTAAGAGTGGTGGGGCCTCAGGTTCAAGAAAATTTGGCTAGCGGAGCAGGCCTGAGGCGCGTCAACGGGCGCGAAACCCTCAACAATTTAGAGCCTGGAACTGAGTACAGGTACTTTAGGCAATAGACAGCGCTGTACATTAATGGACAGCAGATAAGATAAGGAGAAAAAGTTGCTGATTCCGCCACCACTGTGCTCCGGATCCGTGCTAGTACGCTACCAAGGCCTTCCAAGTAGGGAGAATATTGAAACAGAATGAGAATTTTTTTATAGAAACTATTTTAATATTGGACAATTGTTTTGTCAAACACTTGAGTTGGTACTGGCTATTTGCTGCCCTTTTTACGTATACTAAGTTTATTGGTATACTGCCAACTACCTCTGTCAAATTGCGTAGTACTTCTTGCACTAAGCCAGATGCAGAGCCATCGATCGATTAGTAAACGCTAAACCTGATTCTAGAAGACGGCATCTACGTTTGTAGTCTAATCGCCATTATCATCTTAGCTAACCACCAAGCAGCACACGCTCTGACGCACTTAAGTTCTTATCGCGGCCCGCGTTTTTTCCTTCACCTCGCGATGCTTTGAGTGAACCTGAACATCTTCCCTCTTCGTATTGACATAATCCCGCTCCATACACTCGGCGCCAAAGAGCGCTGCCTTCCGTAGGTGATACTCGACCTTTTTGCCGCCGATATTTCGTCAAACTGGGCATGCTGTACGCCTCTGCAGTATGAATGCCAGATAAAGTCACCCAGCTCGCCATTTTACTTTGTTCCTCAGGGGTTTCGTCTGAATCCCCGTCATGAACCGTAGCCTTGGATAAAAAAAATACTATGGATCACCGTGACTTTGCGTCGGCACCTTCGGCCGACTATTCGGCTGCTGTTCCTGCTCGTCCTCGACCTCCGTATTTGCGCCGCGATGGCAGCACAAGTAGCTCTGGCATTTTCGACGATGTCGAGATGGCCCACGATGAGGCGAGTAGAGGGCTGAAAGAACCTGTACTGCAGTGCTAAGTAGCTAACGATTGACCTATGTAGCCTTACTCTGGTCCTATGGCGGAGAGTCTTCCGAGCAGCGTTTCGGCCTTTTCCCATCGACGAACTCGAGCCGATTCTACAACCAGCTTTCTTTATTACGAAGACGATGCAGCCAACGATGAAGCAGGTACGAGCTTGCAACTTCAGTTATGGCGTATACTCTACTAAGTATAGTTTGAAGATATCACCGAATTCGCTGTATCGGCTATAGACGACGATGACGATGATCACTCGGCGGATGATGACTTCCTGGCTTATAACCATGACTACATGCTTCACCGATGCTCATCGAGCCAATCGCGTACTTCCGTGCATGCCCATCTTCTTCGCAGGGATAGCAACGTCACGACTGCCAGCTCACATCCATTTAATCGCACAAGCCAGAAGGTTTACGTCGAAAATGAAGACTTAACAATTGCTATCGCCGGATTTCGCACAAGAACAACGGGCTATATAGCCTATATAGCCTTGTGCATCTCAACAGGAGGACTAGCCTTTCTCCTGCTTAGGTGGCTTCCCAGACTGTACATCTCCCTTCTTGGACAAGCCTGCCCCCTGAGAGACTGTAGCTGGGTTGTTATAGAGAATCAATGGGGTGAGATGGAAATCCAACAAGTGCAGGTCCAAAACTATGGCCAGCCGCTGTCCTCAGTCTTTGGGCTTCCCGAAAAGTCGCTATCTTATGGTCTGGATGACGAAAACGATCCTGTCGTCGACAATCTTCGATCTCTCAACTACCGTTATGTCCGGTTTTGCTACCATTCTCTCAAGGATAAATTCGTTTTGCTGAGTGGCTGGAAAGATCCGAGCTGGACTGATATGCAAGTTGTACGAAGTGGTTTGGATAGTGACGAGAAATCGATCCGCGAAATTATATTTGGAAGCAATCTAATTGACATTCAACAAAAATCCGTGGGCCAGTTGCTTGTTGATGAGGTAATTGCCAAATTCTTCCGATGCCACATTCTGCTCGGACTTCTAAAACTACATGAAGCTCCATTGACTTGTCTTATGAACATTGTCAGCTCACAAATTCTTAGGTGCTGCATCCCTTCTATATATTCCAAATCGCAAGCATTATTCTATGGTCGCTTGATTCTTATTACTATTATGCCATTTGCATTTTCCTCATATCATTTGGAAGCATAACAACAACACTCATCGAAACTCGAGCAGTAAGTTCTATCTATTTGATTGGCCAATGTTTGCATATGCGTCTAACCCTTCAAAGACAATGAAACGGCTGCGTGAAATTTCTCGTTTCGAATGCGACGTCCGAGTTTTGCGGAATGGATTCTGTAAGTAATGTGAGTATCATCAAGAGACGATCCATTACTGACATCTTAAGGGACATATATATCGTCTGGGGAACTCATTCCTGGAGACGTTTATGAGCTAAGCGACCCCAATTTGACTCAGCTTCCCAGTGATAGTTTGTTACTTACTGGAGACTGCATTGTAAACGAGAGTATGCTTACAGGTATGATCATGATGGCGACTTCTTCTCCTTGTCATCTCACTGATATGCGGCATAGGGGAATCTGTCCCGGTTTCCAAGATTCCAGCAACCGACACAACGCTGGCAAACCTAGACCTTACCGCATCTTCAGTTTCTCCTGAAATTGCCCGCCATTTCCTCTTCTGTGGAACTAAGATAATTCGGGCGAGGCGCCCTCAAGAGGATTTAGGTGGCGATGCCGTTGCCCTGGCGCTCGTTGTCCGGATCGGATTCAATACTACCAAAGGCTCTCTTGTGCGGTCCATGCTATTTCCCAAGCCATCAGGGTTCAAGTTCTACCGCGACTCGTTCAGATATATCAGCGTCATGGCTGTTGTTGCTTTGCTTGGATTTGTTGCCTCGTTTATCAACTTCATTCGACTACAGCTAGAGTGGCACTTGATTATTGTTCGTGCTCTCGATCTCATAACCATTGTCGTGCCACCGGCTCTCCCTGCAACTCTTACAATCGGCACTAATTTTGCCCTCGCCCGCTTGAAAAAAACCAAGATATTTTGCATCAGCCCGCAAAGAGTAAATGTCGGCGGAAAACTCGATATCATGTGCTTCGACAAGACGGGCACACTTACAGAAGATGGCCTGGATGTCCTTGGCGTTCGAGTTGTTTCAACCGACACTCACACATTCAGCGATGTGATTTCGGAACCCCGGTTATTTGAACAAAGGGAGGCAAGCGTTTCTTTTCAGCGCATCTTACAAGCTGCTCTCCACACTATGGCGACCTGCCATTCACTTCGCTCCGTTGATGGCGAGCTTGTTGGTGACCCGCTAGATCTCAAAATGTTCGAGTTTACGGAGTGGTCTTTCGAAGAGGGAAAGCACAATGTTGTGGAAGGCGAGGAAGATGAATACGGGAGTCTTTCGCCTTCAATTGCCTCTCCCCCTGATGTAAGTTCTAGGAACAGCTTTTTGACACTACCAGCTAACGAAATATACAGCAATCTATTCAACTTGGTGTTCTCAAGTCATTCGAATTTGTGTCGCAGCTTCGAAGATCCAGTGTTATCGTTAGACACTTTGGGAGAAAGGATGGCGATATATTTGTCAAGGGCGCACCAGAAGTAATGCGTGAAATATGTCGCCCGAGCAGCAGTGAGTAGCCGTTTCTGTTACGCGCACCAAAAGCAACGACTAATGAATGACTATAATCAGTTCCCAAGGACTATGATGAACTTCTTTCATATTACACTCATAAGGGCTACCGCGTTATCGGCTGCGCCACGCGACACGTCAACCGACTGAGCTGGGTCAGGGCACAAAAAATGACTCGCACTGAAGTTGAGCGAGATCTGGATTTCCTTGGCTTTATCATCTTTGAGAACAAGCTGAAGCCCAGCACTGCGGGTGTTTTAAAAGAACTCAAAGACTCCAATATTGCTACTGTAATGGTAACAGGCGACAACATCCTAACGGCTATCAGTGTTGCTCGAGAATGTGGTCTCCTCGATCGTCATGCGCATTGTTTTGTGCCTCGATTCCTTCATGGTTAGCGCTTCCGAGTATTTGGTCCCCATTGTCTTTCCCTTTTTTTTACTGATTCTTTTTAGGTGACTCTCAGGATCCCACAGCAGAGCTGCAATGGGAGAGTATTGACAATAGCATCTACTGTCTTGACAAGACGACCCTCGTGGTAAGCCTAGGCACATTTTCATTGGATCATATGTTTGCCTTTGTACTGAATGTAATCCACCAATAGCCGCTCCCAGCGCCACCAGAAGGCGACATCTCTCTGCCTTACGATATCTCCAACATGCAAAATTATTCCTTGGCCGTAAGCGGCGAGGTATTCCGATGGATAGTTGATTATGCCCCAGCCGACATGCTGTCCAAGGTAAGTTCGTTGGCACCGGTTGAAAGACGAGTCTAACAATCTTCAAGATGCTCGTGAAGGGCAAGGTTTTTGCGAGAATGTCGCCAGATGAAAAGCATGAGTTGGTAGAAAAGCTGCAGAGCATAGACTACTCTTGTGGCTTTTGTGGTGATGGCGCGAATGACTGCGGAGCCTTGAAGGCTGCTGATGTGGGCATCTCACTGTCAGAGGCCGAGGCCTCGGTAGCTGCGCCATTTACATCACAAGTCTTTGACATTCGGTGTGTCCTAGAGGTTATCAGGTTTGTATAACTCATGGCTTATTTGCTGTTATTTGTGTTAATGCTTGATAGGGAGGGCCGTGCAGCTCTAGTAACAAGCTTCAGCTGTTTCAAATACATGAGCCTATACTCAGCAATACAGTTCACCTCGGTCAGCTTCCTCTACTCCAAGGGTTCAAACTTGGGAGACTTCCAGTTCCTGTTCATTGATCTTCTCCTTATCCTCCCAATCGCAGTCTTTATGGGCTGGGCTGGACCTGCGGAGAAGCTTTGCAGGAAGCGACCTACGGCAGATCTCGTTTCGCGCAAAGTCCTCGTGCCTCTGCTTGGCTTGATGGGCGTCAGCATAGTGATTCAAGCTATAGCATACGTTACTGTCAGGGAGCAGCCTTGGTACCTTCCGCCAGAACTAAGCCACGACGAATCCAATATAAAGAGTTCCGATAATACGGCATTGTTCTTAGTTTCATGCTTTGAATATATATTCTCAGGAGTTATCCTGAATGCTGGGCCTCCTTTTAGACACTCTCTGTGGGAAAATTGTAAGTCACATCGTTTCTTTCCCTCTCTTCTTTTTTCGTAGTTTCGAGGGTGCTATATAGAATCTAACTCTCCCAGGGCCATTCATCACAACCATCATATTGAGTTTAGCAGTGACTATATACATGATTGCGAGTCCAGCGTTCTGGCTATACGATTTAATGCAATTGAGCCAAATGAGCTGGGACTACAAGTCGTTCCTTGTCCTGTTAGGGCTTGGATACTTTGCTCTGGCCTGGATGTACGAAAAGTTTATATCGCTACGACTTGCGAGATTCTTAGGCGCAGCGAATGAATGGTGCACGGGACGAGCAAAGACAAGGAAGCAGTATAAGGTGATACGAGAAGCCATGCAGGTTGACACGATTTAGTTGTTGCACTGCGCATTATCCGCGCGTTGGTGTATTTAAAATGGAAAGCTATACATAGAATAGACAGGCTGCTCCTCAGCCGGCAAAGCTGCATCTCTGTGGATGATGATCATTCCATTTCTCTTTGAAGGGGCAGAGGATGTTGCCGAGATGGACATGGATATGAGTGCGGAAGCGAGTCTTTCATGGCCAGCTCCTGTCTGGTTATATCATCCCCGTAGAGTAGAAGCCGCAGCCTTGGAGTGAAAAGGGGCATGAAATAAGATCAGGAATAATATCTTCGTTAATCCATATGCATAGTGGTCCAGCTCAGTCGGCGTGGTCCGTCTTCCACTGCTTAATCCAGGCTTCAATGCGGTCCATGTTAGACTCCATCTCTTCGGAGCTGTTGCTAGTGAGTTCAACGACGATCTCCTCATCAAAGGACTCGCGCGCTTCCTGTAGCAGCACCTCCATGATTTCAGAATCTAGGTTTTCTTGAAGCTTGATCTCTGGGTAATTTCTTTGATATAATTTTTTTGTCAGCTGATTCGTCTTTTCGTTTCTTTTCTTCATCTTCATGTATATAATATTTCTTTTAAAAAGTTGATGAGATTGGGAGGGGTGGGAAAAAATGAGATGAAAAAAAAAAATGGAAAATTTTGCCATCTTACCTAGCCTTTAGACGATCATACAATGTCGTGGAATCAACTCGCAGCACCACCACAAGATCAATCCAGCTGCGAGGAAACAAGTCACAAGCGTGCCAGTCGATGATACAGCCCCCTTCCTTGACATCGTCCTCAATTACATCTAGCAGCTACATTTTCACATTTTGCACAGAGGTTAGCGGCGAAGAGGAAGAGGAAGGGGGGGGTTTTTTCTTTTCTTTCAGTGACGTGCCGTCTTCTTACCTTGTCTTCATCAACAATCCAGCTTTGATACTCATCGTCCCAGCCTTCATGGCAATCTTTATCCTTGACAATCTGATTGACAGAAACGTGTCGCAGCCCCGTCCTCTCGGCAAGGATCTCGCTGTGCGTCGTCTTGCCCACCCCAGGTGTACCGGTAATAATGATGTTTGGAGCTGAGCGCATTATTACTGAATGTATCGATTTTGATAGAGGATGGATGCGGCTGGAGAGATTATTCTTAGAAGCGCGAACGAATGAATGCTAGAGCACGGCCAACTCCACCCAGAGCTCTACCCGCGCACCTTGGAAAAAAGCTTTTTTTTTTCTAACAATGGACTCACTGCGTTCGTAATTATTTTGATTTGATACTAGCGGACACCGCGTAATTGCCTAAATAGGGAGAACTAAATCCGCTCCGCTCTATACATAAAAAATGCCCAAATATAATTTGTTGTCACCACATGACAGAAACCCTTTTTTTTTTTTAACATTCGCTAGCCGCTCTCCCAATGCACAGACCAGATTTCCTGGCAGACACTCTTGTCGTATCGAGCCTTTTATCTAATATAGTGGACCACTTGCCGATATGCAATCTCTATATTCCGCTTACTGTTCAGTCTCAGATTCCTCCACTTCAGCCAGTTGCTGGTGGCCGTCAAAGCCATCAACGTCGTTTGTCTCAAGTTTTTCTTGCTGTGCAATAGCCTGCGCCGAGACTATCTCTGCCAGCCGCTTCAGGCGAGGTGTTTGTAGCCCTGATTATGAGACAAGAGTTATTAGCTCGCTGTATCTCTACCTGGCAAAACCATAGATAGGGACCGTTTCTTGACTTACATGATGGTGTGTATGTTTCGAGTGCTGTGATGACGCGAGGCTCTGCAATCTCGTATGGGCCGCTATCTTCCATATCAACTGCCTGTAGAAGCAAGACGTCACTCTTCTCGGTAACACGAGATGCCACAGCTTTCATAATCTCTCCATTGATGGGTTGCTCGTAGTCAGCAACAAGATACTGATTCAAGAGTTTCTGAATCTGGTTTGGTGAAAGCCTATTTTCGCGCCTGTCAGTGTCAAGGTGGGGTGGTATAGACTGCTTTCAAACTCACATCCAGCAAATATCTTGGATGATTTCGATATCGTTTAGGGTCGCCTTCTTCAGCTGAAGCAGTTTAGTTGCTTGCTAAAATAGAGGTTCTCGAAGTTAGCCTTCTTGTTTTTGCATCAATCGCTGCTATTGGTAGTTTCTCCCTTACCATCAAGTGCTCGAGCTGCAGCGTGCCCTCCGGCATGTCGTGGCTCTTACACCATTCCTCGATACGAGTTATGTTGTAGTTAATCTGGAGTCCACGTTTCCAGGAGAGGAAGTTGCGGCGCATAAGTAGGTCATTGAAAGCGGTTACACCAACAAGGTGGAGCAACTCCGTGATGGTTTGTGTGATGATGGAATCTTCCAAGTAGTAGGCCTTCATAGCCCGGAAAACGCTATTCAGGAGGCTGAGGAGGTTATCCATGCTGTAGGCGGGTGCGGAATTAGACTGTAGCAGTTTGCCAAGGAATCGGTTACTCTCATTGGTAATGAATCCTGGTAAAGATTGGGATTCGATAATTGCGGGAATAATCATCTTTTGCAGCTTCTTCTTCAAGACTTTCATCCAGGTGTGGTAGATGTTGAACTCGAGACTTTCAAGGTCGTGTTTGACAATCTCTAGCAGACGGTCGTACTCGTAGTTATCTGTCTTTTGTGTCTGATACCAGTCTTCTGCCAAGAAGACAAAGGAGAGCATCTCGTGCACGTTGGAAAGCCAAAATGCGCCAGGGTTAATGGCTTCATCGCCATCGTGCTGCATCACCTCCTGCTGGATTGATTGCATCACGTTGGCGAGGAAACGTTCTGACTCTTTGACGAATCCATTGTTCCACATTTCGGAAGTTACCAGGTTTATGAGATATGAGGGGAACAGAACCTCTTTATCAGAGGGAGGGGGGTTTGTGTTTGGTGACGGTATCTTCAAGTTGCGGATGAGACCCATAGTAACCTCCTCATTGAGGCCGTCCTCATCCGCAAGGAGGCTTTCAAGTTCCATTTCAATATTGTCGACCCCAGGAAGGAGAGTGGATCCTGAGAGATGGTTTTGACGACTGAGCGAGCTTGTGACAGCCATGGACACGGGCCTGGGATTGTAAGTGCCGCTCAAGCGATCCAGCTCGCGAGGCTCCGCGCCAGCGCTCCGGCGCTTCGGTTTCTTAGATGAGACAAGGTTGATAAGTCCGCTGGTCGCTGCTGAGGTAGTACTAACACCATTAGTGATATCACCATTGAGTGATCCGTTGCGCTTCGCCAACTCCAAGGCATCCCGAAGCGCCTCTAGTTCCTGTCGAAGGCTCATGTTGTCTCTCTCTCGCTCCAAGTTGGTCTCTTTGGTCGTCTCTAGCTCAGAACTGGTTAGGCGAAGTGATTCCCTGAGCTCGCGTTCTTCTTCCTGCATACGCTTGATGTTCATGGTCGACTCGTCGAATGCTTGCTGAAGCTTCTTCATTTCGTCTTCCATGGCTTGGAGGCGTGCGACCGCAATACCGGCTTGGTTGGCCTCCGTTTGTAACTCCTTGGTTCGCGCCTCGAGCGCATTGTGGCGGTTTTTCCATGATTTGAGCTGGCCCTCGTAGCTTTCCACCTGCGACACTAAATTCTTGTTCTTCTCCTTCATCGATCCTAGGTTCTGGGTCAATTCGACAACCTTATTCTCCAGCTTATACGAGATCTGCTTCAAGTCGCGAGCTTCTTCTCGCATGTTCTTGTATTCTTTGCGAGCGCTCCTGCCGCGCCAGAGGCTTTGAATCAAAATCACCTTCTTGCGATACTGTCTCCAGGTGCGGACTTGTGTTCGAGATCTCCATACTCTCTGGATAATGAGTGCAGCATTTCCTACCCTGGTCTCCATGATATTCTTCCTGCGAAGGTAACCTTTAGCGACTGACTCAAATAGGATGACATCGTTCCTAATCTGAAGAAATTCCTTGCGCTGCTTGTATCCGCGCCAAACACGCTGAATGGTTGTTGCCGCGCGAATGGTTCGTAATTCTTGAATCTTTTTCCTCGCAATATACGCTCGGATAACCGACTGGGTTTGAACGATGGACTCTCGGGCTTCTAGATAACGACGGCGATAGTACTTTGCCCTCAGGTTCTTCTGAATGAGAATGGCGCACTCATTGAGACGGCTAGTTCGTAAGTTTTCCAGGAAAGCCAGCATACCGGCACGGAAGAAGATTTTGGTCAGGCCAAGCTGGTACTTGTCCATTCCCTTCTCAGTGCTGGTGCCCAGCGCTTTGGACAAAATGGCATCAGCCATTTGCCGGATTTCAGAGGTCAATTGGCTCGAATGAACAAGCATATAATATCGCAGAGCAAATTCCTCATAAGTCCAACGAGTCGGGTATCCAGCACAGCTAATACGGACAGTCTCGAGAACACCACAAGCACGAAGCTGGCTGAGAACCATGGGGCCTTCAAACTGCCAAGCTTCCTTGGCTTCATTGGGCTTGATACATCTGATGTAGTGCACGTCTGTGTTATTGATGGTGTTCATCAGCTCAATCAAGGAGGATCGGAAGATTCCTCCCAGAGTTGGCTTCCGGTTTACGGCGACACCAATCTTCCTACCAGCAGCAGGTTTGACGGCATTCGATGATGCCGATGCCAAGTCCTTTTCTCGAACGGCTGATGCCGCATCCAAGACTTGCTTCAGGAATGAGTTGCTCGTAGCGCGCAAGACTGCCATGTGCTCATCAGGCACGGTATCTCGGTTCTTCTCAATGAATCCCTCAGACTCGTATGTGACATCAATGGCGTAGTGGCATACGGTAAATGCCGACTTGCCGAATCTTGGCTTCTTGAAGAAGGGTTGCTTTTTCTCAGTTGCAAAGTTGTGGTGTAGCTTGGTGACAAATTGGTCATCTGATCCCATTGGAAGGCGGGATTCTTCATCTAGAAGAGAGAGAATGCCCATCTTGCCTTCAATCAAGTCGATACAAGGTTGGTTGTCTGAAAAGTCGATGAAAGTCCAATCGATCTGCTCTCGTAGATATTCCTCCTGCTCGAGCTTGAATACGTGCTGGTTAAACTCTTGTTGAAGCTTTTCATTGGCATAGTTGATACAAAACTGCTCAAAAGAGTTCTTCGCAAAATGCTCAAAGCCGTAGATATCTAAGACGCCAATGAATGAAACGACGCGGCTCAGAATCTCTTCCGTCGCAAGACTCAGATTGATAACCTCAACGAGCCAATCGAACAAGCTCGAGTATATAAACTTGGCAACCGAGTCACGTACAACGATGGCTTGCGCCTGACTAAGATTGGATGTAATCTTTTCGCCTCGAGTTACGAGCTGCTTCTTAACAATCCACTTGGAAAACTCAGTGGCATCAACTCCCAGTATGCCAGAGGCGAGCTCCAGCGATGGCTCGTTTGGAGCAAGGACACTGTCATTTCGCGAAGCAGTGATCTTGACGTTGCCCAGGTGAAGCAAACCAGCCAACAACTTGAAAATATCGGACTGCTGTGCTTCTGACACGCCGATGGTGCTCAGAGACTTCTTAGTAGCATCAAACTCAGCTTTGTCATCCACACCATCAATAGTTGGGCAGTTGCCCTGGTTTAAATACTCAAACTGCTCGATGGGGAGGATATTCAGCGCCTCCCGCTCTTCGTCTGAGGCGCCTGCAACCAACTGGTAAAAGATGTGATAGTTTCGCTCTTTGAGAGGCTGAAATACGAGACGTGATCGCTCTAGCAAATATGTGCGGATCTTTGCGCCAATGATGTTTGTCTTGTCATCAAACATGATCTCAAGGTATTTGCCGAATCGCGATGAATTATCATTACGGGTAGTCTTGGCGTTGCCGAATGCCTCCATGATGGGATTGGTTGCCAGAATCTGTTCCTCCGTCTCACTCATAGTCTCGGCTCCTCGCTTGGTGCGGCTACCAGGGTTATCTGGAGCCTCTCTCGTGGCGAAGTAACGCATAATGTACTTGGCGCTCACGGTCTTTCCAGCACCGGACTCGCCAGAGACAACGATGGTCTGGTTTTTGCCATCACGGATCATGTCGCTAAAATAGAGCCGGTCAGCATTGAGCGCAACTTGCAAGTTGTGGAGGCACCCTACATGAAGGCCTCTTCAGCAATCGCAAACAAATGAGGGGCCTGCGTCGCGCGCTGCTTTCCAGCGTAGACTTGCACCATGCCAGGAACATAGAGAGAGTCAACCCGAGCAAACGGGTTGGTTGCTATCAAGACGATACCACTGTAGGTGTAGATCTCCTTTTGTAGGTAGCGCAATCGAATAGCCTGCAGCACTGCTCGCCAGTCCTGTAAGCAAAAGTTCCATAGCAGGACTTCAAGATGCGGGGAGCTACATACCGGCCGGCTCGTTAAGATGCGACAAGTTGGTAAGGTCATCACTTGCTTCCAGGATGGTCGGGTTCATCAGCGGCGGTAGTAAGGGATCGGAACCGCCACTCTCCAAAGCCTCCGTTGAGACATCAATGGTCCGGGTCTACAATGTCGGCATTCAGTCAGTCAGGGCCATCTATGCGGGGAACTTGGTGGGCATGGCTCTACGGCCGTGTAGACTGCGTGTATACCTCGCCATTGTCGAGCTGGAAGACTAGTTTTGTTTTGGAGCCTTCTGCCGTCTTGCTGATGAGCTCAGAGGCCACCCAGCCCTCGGCGGCGTCAGGCTGCCACGCTCTCGTACCGACATCGTAGGTCGCTGCCATGGAGGAGCTGGTCAGGCGGGAAGCTAGAGCTGCAAAGAGTAAGACACAAAGAAACAGATAAAAACTAGACGGCCTGACGATGAACGAGAGACATTCATGGGCAAGTCGGAGCCAGGTCTGGTGTAACGATGAAGAGGTGTAGATGGGTAAAAATGAGTGCCTTCGCAGAAGTTGCGGCGGTGAGAGTCTTGTCCACTTCTCTTGAAGATTAGGGGATAACACCAGACTGGACGCTGGACTTTTCGACGGGATGCTAGTAAGGGACCAGTGCCAGGCCAGCACGCGCATCCCGCCTCAGCACAGTGCCGCCACATGAGGGTCAGGGGGTGAACTGGTGCCTCTTCCCAGATGGGCAATGCCACCCACGGTTGGCTCTGGTAGCTCGAGCGGCGGCGGGCATGGGGCTAGAGCGCAGGCTAAGGCTCATCAGATGCCAGCTGGAGAGCATTAGGTGGTGAAATCTACTGGCGAGCTACCTAAGGTATCTGACCTACTGTACTAGTAGTCTAGTGTCGGCCGGTTTATGCCTCTCGTAGGGCAGCTGTCTGCTTGTTGCTGAACCATGCACTGTAGATACCTGCATACTCATCTCCTTTGCGGCGATGCCGCCGCCTGTTGATACAAATAGTAATACCTGCTATTCACTACTAGGTATTCTATTGAAGAAGGGTGCAATTTACAAGGGGGGATGCTCAGGCTTTTGATTAAGGTACTTCCAGACTCCATATATCCGCCAGGCACGCCTGGGTATCTGCCTCCCCCTCACTGCCAGGGCCCTGCTAAAATGCCGTCTATGGATCCCATTGTTAAAAGGGGATGCTATTCTAGTGGGCTAGGTCGCACCCCACCCGCCACCAACCTAGCCTAAGGCCATTTTCCTCACTGTACGGAGTAGGCATCTTCAGATCTGATTGCAGCAGACGCTTTTGCTTACCCACGCGATTGCACCGCCTGATGCCTGGGCGGGCAGCCCCTATGGACGCAGGTGTAAATTCACTCAGATTCCCCAACGCTGCGCTAGAGGGACCGCCCTCCGAGTCTCAGGCCTCAGTTCGTCCTCGCAATGGAGAGCCGTCTAATCCTCGTCCGATCCCAGGCACCAAATCCGACTCTATGAGAGCGTCTGCCGACACGGAGCCGGCCCAGAGAGATGAAGCAGAGGCGTCGGCCACTCATGTGCGTGCCTTAGCAGCCGTCGCCCAGCAGCAAAAGACTCGACGCCGCAGGGGATCTCTCCGAAAGGTGGCCCTTTTGGGAAGAGGTGCACAGCGCGATAGGAGAGACAACCGGCCGCTGGCTATTGAAACAGATTCAATACCTGACGCATCTGTAGCCAAGTCTGCTCTCTTCGAACCCAGTTCTGGCATCACTGTGCATAATGCTCTTGGCCTCAACATCCCTCCCATATCATCACCGACAAGCGAGTATGCCTCGACACGTTTCAATGCTGGTTTGGGCCGGAGCGAAAGACCGGCGGACGTCTACAGCTTGACAACAGATGAGGAGGACATAATCCAGCTACGACCTCACGCCTCTCCGTCACTGCGATCCAGTCTTCCTCTATCGTCAGGATCCGAGTCCTACTACGTCGGACGGGATATAGCTGAACGCCAGAGGTCGCTGCAAAAGGCCAAATCTCCACTCTCCTATTCCGCCTCGTCGCTACACCAGCCAGGTGCAAGCTGGGACTACGCCGAGACTGAGTGGTGGGGCTGGGTGGTTCTGACAGTGACTTGGTTTGTTTTTGTCATGGGAATGGGCTCTTGCTTCGAAGTTTGGAGATGGGCATGGGACGTAGGCAAGACGCCATATGCGCCGCCGGAGCTTGAAGACGACGATACTCTGCCCATTGTGGGATATTACCCTGCGCTTATTATCTTGACGTGCGTTATGGCTTGGGTGTGGGTTGTAGTCGCTTGGGTAGGCATGAAATACTTTCGACATGCAAAAATTAGCGGTGATTGACCCTATTAGTCGCATTGATACACGCTTTCTGCTATCCATTCTTTGTTTGGAACAACCATAATGCGTTTAATAACCACGACGTACAATAATAAACATGCTTATCATTCACATGATAAGTCGATTGACATGACATTTATGGTATGTAGTAAGAAAAGCCGAATGACAATATAACTCCAAATGACCACCTAAGCTTTGGAGAGAGAGAGAGAGAGAGGAGGTGGGGATGGGGTACGGGGGTACACAGAGAGGAGGGCAAATGTTATGCGAAGCAAAAAGAAACATTGCCTATTCTATCTGAGTTCCTTCTCTCCTGTGTCTTCACATTGTACTGCCTGTTCCTACCACACCAAGCACTACCCGGAGGTAATACGGAGTTCTTCCGGGCAGTTACAAAATTAGACCCGCTTATTTATCTACCGCTTTCTATGATAGCTTACTTGATACGCTCAATTGCTCACCGCCCTACAGGCGGTGGGGACAAAAAATTGCTTGGGACGGCAGAATACTGAGATTTTTCCAAGTGCGTCCGCAGCAGCTAGTAACTTTTCCAAGAACCAAGGGGAAAAAAACTTGCTGCACCATATAACCCAACAAGAAGAGGCCAAAATGGTGACAAAAAGCAAACTGAAGATGGCCTTAGCCGCCGAAAAGGGAATTGACTTTTCAAAGTTGAAGCAGCAGAAAAAGAGCAAGGAAGCAGCCAAACGAAAGGCTAGCAAAGAGCAAAACGGCGAGGATGAGAGTGATCTGGATCAAGGAGGCGAAGAAGTCGACGAAGAGAAGGTTGGTATTAGGTTTCGCTCAAACTCTCATTCTTTCTCATGCTGACAGAGTCTCACAGATGAATCTTGATGCGATTTACGAAAGCGATACTTCGGAATCTTCAATTGAACTTGAAGAGAAAATACCCAGAAAACCAAAGACCACTGCTCAAACTCCTGCAGCAGATGTGGCAGCAGATGAAGAGGAGGAGGAGGAGGAGGAGGAAGAGGATGAAGAAGAAATCCCTGTTTCCGACCTTGAAGATCTCGAGGAAGAGGAAAAAGAGGACATTGTCCCCCATACCCGACTGACCATCAACAACACATCTGCTCTTCTGGCGGCGCTTGAGAGGATAGCAATTCCCACAGATAAGAGTGCTCCATTCGCCTCCCATCAGTCTATCGTCTCTGCTACAGAAACTTCTGAATCTATACCGGACGTATCAGACGATCTGCAGCGGGAGCTTGCCTTTTATTCTCAATGCTTGGAGGCCGTGCGACTGGGCCGATCTCGACTCATTAGCGAAGGGGTGCCGTTTTCCCGCCCAAAAGACTACTTTGCTGAAATGGTCAAAGAAGATGCCCATATGGACAAGATCAAGGCAAAGCTGGTAGAGGAGGCGTCTAATAAAAAAGCAGCTGCTGAAGCCCGCAAACTTCGAGACTTGAAAAAGTTTGGCAAACAGGTGCAGGTCTCCAAACTCCAGGAACGACAGAAAGCCAAGCGTGAGACCTTGGACAAGATTAAGACGCTCAAGCGAAGTAAGTTGCGGCCTATTCATTATTCTCCATACATGTATATGATTTATGACGGTTGTTGCGATTATTATTATCGGTTAGCTAATCAGTTTTTCCATAGAACGCCAAGAGCATAACTCTGATGTCGGTACAAAAGAGGCCGATATTTTTGATGTCAGCGTGGACAACGAAATCGCCAAGCATTCACAGCGCTCTGGATCAACTCGACAACAGTCAGGAGCTCATGCTCCGAACGCCAAGCGTCAGAAGAAGAACGAGAAGTTTGGTTTTGGAGGGAAGAAGCGGCATGCAAAGTCAGGAGATGCCGTCAGCTCTGGTGATCTCTCTAGGTTTAATGTGAAGAGAATGAAATCCAAGGCATCAAGGCCAGGTAAGAGCAGGAGAAAGGCCGCCGCTCTCAAATAACTGGCATGGAGCTGTTAGCTGTATTATTTTTGTCTAACACACAAGGTGCCCGGTTCCCCAAGTAGCGATTGGCCGTAGCCACATTTCTTTTGACTTCATCAGTTGAGAAACGAATAGGTCTCAGCTTCATCATAAAGTCTCTGAGGCCTCATAGGTACATTTATCAATCTTCATCGGTATATCCTGTACACAATAGAGACACACAATAAACTTGATTAAAAAAAACTCGCGCCATCTTTGACCGTTAACTCGCAGTAATAGTATAATAGAACCTTAGCCAATCTTGTGTGGATTTGATTTCAACCTCTAAACTCCAAACCCCGAGCTACGTGAGCATTAACCTGTATGATTTATTACGTGTTCTGAGATCAGATGTTCCAGAAAGGAGGATAGTCATGAGAAGTAAATTCGAAGCGGACCAACTACAGCCCGGTTCATCAGGGCACATGCAAACAAAGGGCTTCATTTCTACATTGGAGCCAGCGCGAAAGACAATTACTACTATTGCGACACCAAGAGAGGCAAGTATTTGGTGTTCGCTGTAACTGTATTCTAAGATTATGCAAAATAAACCTGATGATGTAGTGACAAATAACCCAATCATGACCCCCACCTTCACTTAACGATGCCTTTGCATCAATAGGTAGTACCTAGGTATGCAGGCATATATACCTATCATATATTGCAGTTTGTCTGTTTGATGCCTGAGGATGATGCCGGCGCACCAATATACTTGCTATGAAACGCCTAGACTTTGAGATAAGATAATCTCAGAAAGAGCAAATTACCAAATTGAAACAGAAGGCAGTGCCAGGAGCACAACTCAGTGACCCATGATTAAAAACCCAATACGCCAAGACAACCAGTGGTATCGAGAAGAAATGCTATGCGATAATGAGACGCTTAATAATGTAATGAAGTCGCAGTTTTCCAAAGAAGATTTCAAACCAAGAGCCGTGTTGTAATGAACTGATTTTTCTTATGAAATAAAAAAAAAAGAGGACAAGGAGCAGTCCATCGCAGCGCTATAAGCCATCATTGCGCTGCAGCTACGCACCAATGGCGATGAAAAGCCCAAGCGCTTTTCTGACAGTCTTTGCTGCAGTATTTTGTTCGACGACATCGACGACATTTGGCAAACTGCCGGGTGAATTCCTCCCATTTGCCACATTGATAGTATGCGCATTGTCGAATTCCTCCTCGCGTGTCATCTTTTCGACACAGGTTCCGCATCACCACTCCGGCCCAATATTGCATATCCGTGCTATGGTGCCGGACAGTGAACTTTTCGACCAACGGAAATAAATTGAAGTCATCTTCAAGCAAATATTCGTCGTCACTCTCGCTTTTGTCTCGAGTAAAAGAGGCTCCTTCTTCACCTTCTTCTTCGGTATCTGGATCGAAGAGATCGTCCCCAATTGCAAGAGTCGGCACGAGGTGGCTCTTTTGAAAGTATGTACGCAAGCAACAATACTTCGAGACATACGCCAATAGCTGCAGCGACATAAGCACATCCTCTTCGCGGGGCATTGCAGACAACAGTTGGGGATTGGGTATGAGATGTCGGTCGAGTAGATACCGAGGGATCGTAGAGCTTGGTGGAGGATGTGGTGTAACGCCCAAAGTCGGGCGACTAGGAGAAAGGCCCACAGGCGCAACCGGATTATGCGTCATATTATCTCTGATGCTCCCATCGAGGTTCGTACGATGAGCGATATTAAAAGTCTCAGCGTCTTGGTGGGCTTCAGACGCAGTAGGATTATTGAGGTCCAGCGAATCTCCTGTTAAGATGGCTTCGCTATCATCCATCGTGATGTCTTGAATCCCCACCGCAGACTGTATCTCTGCGGCTCCCGTCATTTCAGTATCTGGAGCTTCATCAGACGGCATGCTGTCCCCATTAAAGTCATCAGACTCAGCTGTTGAATTCTGATGTCTGATTGATGGTCGTCTTCGCGACCTACTGACCGTGACGTCTAGATTCGTTGCAGATCGTACTGTTGGTGGCCGCAGTTGAAGCAGAGGAACGGGAGTGGTTGGAGACGTAGGTTGAGTTGCCAAATCAACAGCACCAAGAGCACTAATGGAGGTCAGGCGATCCACATCGCGCAAAGCTCGAGTAAAATTGTCGGTACTATCCCCAACAGGGGCAGTAACAAGAGTATGAAGCTCCTGACGTGCTGTAGTAGCATACGACAAGTCGGTTCCTTGTGCATTAAGGAGTGGGTGGCTTTGCGTCAAGGTTGGACGATCTGTGTTGGCGTAAATGAGGGAATACGTCGCCGAAGCCGTATCAATAATTTGCCCACTCGAAGTAATAGAGGGACCAGCAAGAGCCTCTGGAGCATCGGTAGCAGACGACGAGTCTTGTCGTAAAGCATATCTCAAGTCTCCATCTCGAGATGAACGGGGAATGTTGGACGATAAAGCAACTTTTGAATGCCGGTGGTCGTGGTTCTTGTGCCGGCGGTGATGATCATGTGCCTGCTTTTGTTTTATTTCATCGGATTTTTCGCGACAGCTGTCTATGACTTTGATGTAATTATCAAGAATAGTGGCTATGACAGGGACCATGTCTGCCTCCACTACCCTAGTCCGCACGTTCTCTGTCCCTCGGACGCCGATATTGACAACACACTGGAAGGCGAGATTCCACTTCCATATGCTCATCATATCTCCATTTCGCCCCTCTTTAAGGATACAGACCAAACGTTCTATACCTCCATCGACGGTCAGGATATCGCGAATACGTGCGGAGGATGTTGTGAGATACGCAAGGTGATTAAGGGAATTAATAAGCGGTAATGTAGAGGTACAATCGAGTGCTCGGCGATCGTATAAAGCTGTGGTTATTCCCACAGACGCCTTGTTGACGTTGGGGATGCTGAAATTGACCTCTCTCATAATGAATGAGCGAATTCAATCAAAACTAGCCGAGGCCGGCCACAGCAACAATATTGCGACAGGTCACACCAAGGCTGATGGTTTCAACAGGTAGGTATAACCCAGATCGGCCGAAGAGATGAGATTTGTCAAGCTACCCGTGATTATATGCGATCCGAGATATATAGGTAGGTATTCGAAGGCTAGAGTCGGATTTGACACGGGCTAGTTGGCTTCGTAAGGCTCAGATCGCGTGATCGTTGTTTGCAAAAATACCGTTGCGTGAGCCGGATGAATCAAGGGCCAAATCCTTATGCTACCGCTTCAAAAACTGCAATATGACAACGATGAAATATCGAGAGGAAAGTTCGACGGAAAGTTATCGAAGAAGCGTGGCGTTGACCCTTAGCTTGGCGGCTGTTTCAGGCTGGGATTTGGGCGAGGGGGCGAGTTCCATAAGCGCTCTTTGGACGAAAGGAAATCAGGGAGGCAAAACAAGGGAGGGTAATGGGAGTCGTCGAGGCAAGGCTCGTGCTGCTCGCTCTATAGCGCTTGATAAAAATCGAGATAGGCCAGGAATGTATGGGCGTCGATGATCATAAAACGTCAAGCCTAGAAAAGAGGCGCGAATAGCAATGGACGTTAGCGCCGATGGGAGATATTAAGGGCTGAGGATATTAGTGAGCATGGGGTTACAAAGAAAAAAAAAGGCTAGGTTTACAATAGCTTACATTTACCAATAGAATTTAATTAGATATTAATTAAATAGAATTAATAAAAGGATAATAATATTATTAATACTTATATAAAAAAAAACTATTAGAATATATTATTATAGAAATATAAATTTTTATTATTTTTATTATTAATACTATTACTATTATTTAATTTAATATATAATTACTAATAAAAGGCTTAATACTTATTTAGAAAAAAAAACTAATATAAATTAGCTTTTTTTAAGCTTATGTAAGCTGAATTTTCAAATCTTATTGAATACTAAACTAGTATTATTTTATTATAAAGGTGTTTACTATATACTATTGAAACCAAATAGGATAAAATTTTCAATTCTAACCAAAATCACTTCATCATGCCTCATAAACACAAGCTAAAGAAAGGCAACGACCTTGAAGCGCAGTATGTTATTAAAGTAGGACACACGAATGAATGCCTTTATCTAATTTATTCCTAGGTTCAATCTCCCACCGACGGAGAGCGCTCGGCCTCTCCCTGTAGTCAAGCGAAATGGAACGACGTCTGAAAAACCAGTTGCGAAAAAGCGTCCACGTAGCTCTACAAAAGCCAGTGATACTCCACGAGCATTCAGGCGACTCATGGCCGTGGCCGGAGGCAAGAAAATCAGATCAGGCTTAGATAATGGAGAAACTGGGAAACAACCAATGCAAGATTCTAACGTAGCAAGCGAGAAGCTACAAATTCGTCCCGGCGAGAATTTAGGAGCCTTTGCCAGTCGAGTTGACGCGGCTCTGCCAGTATCAGGGCTTGCAAAGAAAACCACAACCAGAGACGGTAGAGATGAACTAGGCTTAAAGGTATTTCGAACTCGCAAGGAGCGCAAAATGCATAAGCTTTACGACCAATGGAGAGAAGAAGAACGGAAAATACAGCAAAAGAAAGAAGATGAGTTAGAGGAGATAGCTGAGCGTGATTTGGAAGATGATGCTGTTGGCATTCTTACATCTGCGGCATTTCAGGATGAAAACAATGAGGGTATTAAAAGGAAAGGGAAAAAGAGAAGAAAGCAAGTAAATGAGGATCCTTGGCTAGTATTAAAAAAACAAAGAGCTGAGAAGAAACCAAAAGTAAATGAAGCTCCTTTAGCACCCTTAAAATTATAAAGAGTTAAATTAAAAGTTCTTTTATAATATTAAACTATAGCCTTTAGCTTTCTTTTATTTAAAATAAGTTTTATAAGTATAAAACTTTACTTTTAAATTAATTAAAAAATAATTATAATATTTAAATATTTTTTTAATTATTAATTATTAATTATTTAAGTTATTTAATAAATATATAATAAATATTTTAAAAAATAAAAATTAATATAATTTATTAAATTTATATTTTAAAAATTACTTATATATATATTTTAATTTAATATATAAAATTATTAATTTAATATAAGTCTTATTAATTAATTATATATTTTAAAGTTATTATAAAATATATATTATATTATATTTTTTAAAAAATTTAATTATAAGATTTTAATTTTTAATATTAAAGCTTTTTAATTAAGTTAAAAAATTTAAGTATTTTTATAAAATTAATATTAAAAATATATATTATTATACTTAAATAAAAATAAATAATAAATAATAAATTACTTTTTAAATTTAATATAAATATATAAAAAAATTATATTTATATAATAAAAATTAACTTTTATTAATATTAAATTTATTAAAGCTAAGGTATAAGCCTAAGGCTAAAATAAAAATAAAAATAAAAATCTTAAAAAATAATTAAACTTTATTTTAATAAAAGTTTTAATAATATAAAAAATTATATATTAAAATAATATAAATTAAAATATTAATTTATATTAAATAAAATTATATTATTAAATTAAAAAATAAAATTATATTTAAATTTTATAAAATTTTTAACTTTAATAAAATTAAACTTATAACTTTATAAAAATAATTAAATAAATAATTAAAATTAAAATATATATAAATATTTTTATTATTAATAAAATACTTTATTATATTTATATTTAAAAAAATAATAAATTATATTTAATATTAAATTATTAATAGTTTAATAAAATAATAAAAGAAATTATATATTATTACTTTTTATATTAAAAATTAAAAATAAGCTTATAAAAGTAAATTAATTTATAGCCTTTAATTTTAAAAAAGCTTATAACCTTATATAAATTAAAAAAAATAATAAATAAAAAATAGTATTTTAAATATAATATAAATTATTTAAATACTTTATTATACCTTTTAAATTTATTAATATATTTATTATATTTTAAAAAATAGTTAATTTTATTTAATTATATTATAAAATTATTATTATTATAAAAATTAATAATAAATATTAAATATAATAATATATTTATTATAATTAATAAATTAATAAAAATAGCTTATTTTATTTTTTATAAAAAAGTAATAAATATTAAAAACCTTATATATATATTTATAAAATTTATTAATATAAATTATAGATTATTAAAAAATATTATTTTTAATTAAAAAATATTATTTATTTTTAAATTTTAAAAAGTATTTATAATTAAATTAAAAATAAATTATAAAACTAATATAATATATTACCTTTAAATAAATAAATAAATAAATAAATAAATTAAATTATTAAAAAATAATTATAATATTATATTAACTTATAATAAAATAATTAAATAAAAAAATTATTTATTACTTAACTCTTATATAATAATATATTATTAAAATTTATTAAAAAATTATTATTTTTCTCTAATTATAGCTTTAAATTTAAAATATATAAATTATTATATAATAATAAAATTATAAAAAAAGTAATAATTAAAGTAAATAATATAATTAAATTATATAAAAAATTATAAGTATAATTTAAATTAATATATATATAAATATAAAAGTATATTAATTAAATAAAGCTTAGAAATTTAATTTATTAAAAAGGAAATATAATTTACTTTTATTAATATATAAAAAAAAAAATTAAGTTAATATTAAAATAAATTATTTAAATAATAAATTAAATTATAAAAAAATAAAATTATATAAAATTATAAAAAAAATAAAAAAAGTTAATTATAAATTTAATATTCTTAATATAAAAGGAAAATAAAGAAATAAACTTTATAAAGTTTTTTATATTTTACTATTAAAAAAAGCTTTAGTTAATAAAAATATAAGTAAAATTATTTATAATAAAATTATAATTAAAAGTAAAAAAAAATATAAAGTTAAGAAAATTCTTAAATTTAAATTTGATTAAAATAAATTATATAAGTATTTAATAAAATAAAAAAACTATAATAATAATATAAATAACTAAGAATTTATTAAATATTTAAAAAATATATAAATAATAATAAATAAAATTTATTAAAATTTAAAAGCTTAAATAATATTAAATTAATTATATTTAAGTTAATTTACTTAAAGAAAGCTAAGCTATTAAAAATAAAACTAAGCCTTAAATATAAAATAATAACTTATTTAAAAAATTATTTAATAATTATTATTATATTTTTTTTAATTATTTTATAATAAAATACCTTTTTACTTTACTTTTTTACTTTTTTTTATATTTTATAAATATATAATAAATAATTTAACTTTTTTATAAATTTAAATTATAACTTTAATATTTAAATATTAAAAAACTTAATATATTTATTAATTTCTTTTTCTTTATACTTTAATATACTTTTTTATATAAATACTTTTTTTATTAAAAATAATTAATTATTACTTAATTAAATTATTTTAAAAAAAAACTTATAAAATTCTATTATAATAATTTTATTATATAATTTCTTTAATTATATATAGTTAATATAATAATTAAATATATTAAATATAATATAAATTAATTTTAAATAATAATAATAAATATATAATATATTAATTATTATACTTATACTTAAAATATACTTAATTAAAAAAAAAGCTTTATAGTATTTTTTAATAAAAGCTATAGGAAATAATAAAATAAAAATATAAAAAAGAAAATTATTTATTAATAAAAGTATATTACTATAAAATATAATAATAAATATTATATAATAAGCCTTAAAAATAAAACTATTAAAACTTAATCTCTTAAAGAATATATAATATAATATATACCTTAAAATAACTTTAAAATATAAAATTAATTAAAAAAAATTAATAATAAGTTAATAGTTTTATATATTAAATTAATATATATAAATAATTTCTAAAATAATAAATTAATAAATTATATTAATTTTTATAAAATAACTTATTATATACATTAATAATATATATATTTATTAAATAGCTTAAATAATTAATTCTTAATAATATTAAATATAAATTATACTTTATTTATTAATTAGGTAATTATATAATATACTTAATAATAAATATTTTATTTTATTTATTAATATAAATATATATATTTATCCCTTAGAAATCCCTTACTTTATAATAATAACCTAGGATTTAAGAACTAAATTATTATAAAATAAATATTATTAAAGTATAAATAATATAAAGTATATTATAATTTTAATTTTATATTAATAATTAACTATTTAAGTTATTTAAAAAGAATAAAAAAATAAACTTATATATTTAATTAATTTAAATAAAATTAAGGAAATATTCTTTAATTTAATAAATTATTAATATTTACTTTATTAATTTTATAATAAATAAGAAATTAATTTTTAATTTATTTTTAATTAATTATTTAATTTTAAGTTAATTTAGTTTTATTTACT